>NC_048310.1:28478733-28607147 GCF_013100865.1 Trachemys scripta elegans | reverse complement strand
AAGAACAGGAGTACTTGTGGCACCTTAGAGACTAACAAATTTATTAGAGCATAAGCTTTCGTGGACTACAGCCCACTTCTTCGGATGCATAAGTGGGCTGTAGTCCACGAAAGCTTATGCTCTAATAAATTTGTTAGTCTCTAAGGTGCCACAAGTACTCCTGTTCTTTTTGCGGATACAGACTAACACGGCTGCTACTCTGAAACCTGTCATATAGACATATATTCACTCTAAAAGCACATTTTTCTATGTCAAAATGCCATCTTCTGATCATGATATGTTCTGTCTGTGCAATTGGATATATCTGCTTCTAAAACTTAAAATGTAAGATTTAATCCTGTTAACCCTGAAGAGCCCATACAACTGTGGGAGAGTGAGCCAGATTCTAATCTGGCTCATGCATCACTGACAGAACTGTGAACCAAGTTCCAGCTGCAGAATCCTTTACCTTGAGACCTACTTTACATTACCGGTAGTGCAAATCAGCTATACAGCCAGCAGATCTCAGTTCCAAAGATTTACCCTGCCTCTGCCCTCTGGTGGGATAGGATTGCCAGAGCTGCTCATATGCCACCTCCCTTTTGATGCATTCCTTCCCTTCCCCATCCTGTACAGGGGATGTGGCCAAGGGAAAGAAGGCACAGCCAGGGCATCACTATGCCCTGGCAATCCTTGCTTACAGGAACAGCCCTTTAGAGTCAGACAGCCAGGCATAATTTAAATCAGCCCTGATGCTCAAATAACAATATGACCCCACAAATAACAGTGAACCAAATGTGCTACTTTAAAAAAATAATCACTTCTTGTTCTTATTTAGTAGATCTGCTAGGTTTTCTGATGGAAAAGCACTGTAAAATGTATTACTCTCAAAATCTTATAGGATTAATAGAAAATGTTCACTTTGAGAACTATTCAATAGCATTCTATAGCAAGGATTTTCTATTAAATGCTACTGAACTTTTCTATAGGGCTTGGAGTGCTGTAGCTGAGTCAGGAGTGCTGCCAGCCTTGTCAAGCTGAAGCTTAATGCCCCATGCCATTATACTATTTCTAATTTAGCATTGAGTAACCCTTACGAATATGCATGTCAGTGTCTCACATTTGGGCCTGTGCACTCCAGCTCACCAAGCTCTCTGAAGTAAGTCTAATTTGAAGTCTACAATAAGATACATTTTCTAGCTAGGATATGACAAGTCAGACATAAGGGGAAAAAACAAGTGCTAATTATAGTTTGAAATTTTTTCTGTGTCCCGCATTAAAAAAAAGCTTTGTCCAAGAAATCCCAGGTTTGGACCAGAAGAATTGTATGCTAGCCACAAACCTCTCATGATTTTCAGCTTTTATTTGGGCTTTTACAAGTGTAGGGAGCACTGTTCCATAATAAGCCAAGCCCTGAACCTTATTAGCAGAAAAGAAATCACAGTATGATCCAAACAATGTACCGCAGACTGAAAAGCCATTTAAAGGGGTGCTGTTTATGTTTTAATCGCATCCTTACCTTTTGTCACATGGTCAAAAATTAATACAGCTTAAAAGTGAAAAATAATTATTTTGATGACAGAACACCATATAAAGTGTGATTTTAAAATAAAGTTTAACATATTATTCTGTCATGAACAAAATCAGTTTAAATAATTTCCTAATAGATTTAAACCTGGTGTCATTCACAACAGAATTTGGCCCAACTAATTTCACTGAACCATACAGGAGAAGGCAAGTAATTTGACATATAGTCTAATCTGGCAAGAAAAATTGCTCCATATGCCCTAAATAAGGCATTTGCAGATAGAACTGTACTGAGTGGAATTCTCCTATTAATTATACCAATGCAAATGCAGAGTAACTCCACTGAAATCAGTGGAGCACTCCAGATTAACTGACATGACTGAAAGCAACATTTGGCCCAGATGTCTATGCGGCCGAGCAGCTGCTATTATCCTTATAGAGTCACATCAGCAGAGCAAGCGGTACTCCAAAAAGGACCTGATATCTCCTTGGTGGCACATCTGCTAGGTATAGGTGGCATTCATTTGAATAGCTTTGCCAATGGATGACATGCCAAATCCTTTTTACAAAGAGACTTGTGTTTGATGTTAGTCATTCACTATCTGCCAGTTAACATGTTTATCTTTCTAGGAAATACTTTGATCCATACTGGCACTTGAAATACAGCAACCAATGTTACTAGACTGGAAATGAACAAGCAAGTCCTTGTGTGAATCACCAAATGGAAGAGCAAAATGCAGGATGCATGTTACAAAGTGTTGCTTGGCAACCGGAATGGGCCACACACTTCACTTTACTAGCTCAGTTTGAAAATAAATAAATAACTAAATGGCCCTATAGTTATTCGAAATACATGGAGAAGTAGAATACACTGGAGAAATCTATTTGTAAGGAGTGTCTGTCACAGAAGAAAACACATATCTCTGAACTCAATATTCAACAGGTAAATGAAGGAGGAACTGCCTTTTGGATACTTTGCCTTAAAATATACAGGTAGTAGTATTCTGCAGCTGAACTGGGATTTAAAACAATTGTTTATTCTGATCTTTCTTCTAAGGCTCTCGGTGTTGTTATTTACAAGATGGGTGTGTGTTTTTATTCCCATTTTCCATGTGGGTCAATGGAAGTAGAGAGTCCTTAAGTAACTTGCTCACATCTGTTTAGAAGTGGGAAGAGGACACTGGTTTCCTATATGATGACTACTGGACAACTTGGCTTCCTCCCTCCCTCTCTCTCATACCACTCCCTACATGCTTGGCAGTTTGTATGGTGCTTGTGTGTGTTAAAACAAGCTATCTTCATGGAAAGTGTTTTTAACAATATTTGGTATTTCTATTCATGTACAGCTAAAGATTGTGCAAATATTAATTAATTAAGCCTCTCAATACCCCTAGGAGGCAAGTATTCTAGTTATTTTCCATTCTGGCAAACTGAGGCACAGAGATTAAAATGATTTACAACAACTTCCTAACTAACAAGGGGGTTAAGCACTGGAATAAATTGCCTAGGGAGGTTGTAGAATCTCCATCATTGGAGATTTTTAAGTGCAGACAAACACAGGGATGATCTAGATAATACTTAGTCCTTCCATGAGTGCAGGGGACTGGACTAGATGACCTCTCAAGGTCCCTTCCAGTCCTACCATTCTACAACTTGCTCAAGATCCCACAGAGTCTCAGTGGCAGATTTTGGACTAGAACCAGGACTTCTGACTCACACTCAGAAGGACATTTTCCCCTTTTTTTCAGTTCTGTAATTTTATTTTTAGAAGTACAGAAGTTGTGTATAAATATTTTCCATAATATTAAGACTGTCACTCAAGCAATGAAATTCATGAGTGCCGCTCCAGTTTTAGCAATCTCCTCTAGATAACCCCTGTACTTTGGTGCATATACAGGCCCTCTGATACCTGTGCTACTCCCAGTTAAGTCAATGGGAGTTACGCAAGGATTTCCAAGGGCAAAATATAGCCCATATTGTTCTAAGCCTTCTACAACAGCTTGGTACAATAGGGTGAGCTAAGGACAAAGAGCCAGCCTTTATTCCCCAGCTTTTGTCAGTAGATGTCAGAGCCTTAAGCTAGGGTAAGCTTCCTCCGACAGACTTCTATACAATATATTGTGCTGCTGGTGAAAATGGTATTTCCTGTAATTGCATTGTTTGCTTGCAATAAAACCTGAGATCCGGACCAAGTTCAACAAGATCTATGTCATTTTAGTTAGTGCTGTTTTTCAAGCACACCCCATCAGTGAACAGAAAGCCCTCTGAATCCATGACCAGACTTTCAGGGCCAGATAACTGACTGCTTCAGTTTCTTTCAAGTTGTATCACAGTAGAGATGCACAGTATCCAGGATACTGGACAGATTTAAAAGTGGGAAGAAAAGGTTCCAGCATACTGGCTTTAAAAAGGGAGAACAAAGTAAGTGAGGATCAGAGAGAGCAAGGTGATCGCTATGACACTAAGACAATTAATCACTGCCAGATGTTAAGGGTCACACAGCACTGCATGCTGGGAAGAGCAGCAGGGGTTCTTGGACAGGGAATAGAGGGAAAAAATAACCTGTCATGTCAGTGAACTAGTAAGGGGTTTAGGGCTCCTCTCATTTAACTATTAGTATGCTCTTACTAAAATTACAATGCATTTTATTCTTTTTTTCCAGAAAGGAGTGACAACTTAATAATCCACCTCTGTCAAAAGCACTAAAAATACCATCCAAATTCAGTGTTCTTACTTTTGTAATGAACACCCCAGGGTTCCTGTTTGATTAATAGATCACTTGTTGACTGACAAGGACAAATGTGTGCATGGTATGAGCATAGTGCTACGCATAAATAATTTAAATTGTAGCATTGCCGGAGCTCAGGTTGCACTGGTGTTTCTATTATAAACCCCAATTTCCAGGGGTTCAGAAGTTGGCCTTAAAAAAAAACAACAACCCACCATTTTTGAGGGAGGAATTGGGCAGATAAGGTTTTCTTTGAAAAATGACATTAAAATGGAGGACATTTTGGAGTTGGAGACTTTTGCTGCCCTTATTCTATTGGGGTGCGTAATTTTGTCACATTACAGAAAAAACAGATGGCTCTGCTTTTAAAAACCAATGTGAACAATTTTGTAAGCATCTCCCTTTTCCCATCAGCTTTAATGCTAATGAGAGCTATATCCTGGACTAGCGGCTTTGAACTTTAGAAAACTTTTTCAAATGAATGAGTTAACATTTTTAAAGTGAACAGGAGTACTTATGGCACCTTAGAGACTTTTTTGTTAGAGACAAATTTGTTAGTCTCTAAGGTGCCACAAGTACTCCTGTTCTTTTTGCGGATACAGACTAACACGGCTGCTACTCTGAAACCATTTTTAAAGTGGTCATTTAGTTGGAGTTTTTGTGCATTGATTGTGGGGAGGGTTTTTTTTTTCAACCTACTCTCATGCTTTAAAATGAGCCTGTTTTCACAACAAACGGGATCGTTTTCACTCAAAAAATTGGACTAGAGCAACATTTTCCACTGAGATTGACCCACTTTTATGTGTTCTTAAGAAAATGTGTATGTAACTGAAAATTCTGTGGTTTCTTCCACATTTGTTACGAATACTTTGCACATCTCTGGTGTCCACAATGGCCTACATGAGGGGAAATCTATTAGAACACACTGAGAGAGGCTATATCTTCAAACATGGGTTTCTCAATTTATGTTTTCATGCCTCCAGCTTTGAAGCGTTTGTCCACCCTCATTATGTGTGGAATGCATCAACTGGGTCACTCTGGCAGATGTATTGTTTCTGCATGTTGAGCTACCTTTTTTGCACATGCGAATACTTGTTTGTTGTGAAATGTGCAGCAGTAGTCAAAAAAGCTAACACAATATTAGGAACCATTAGGAAAGGGATAGATAATAAGACAGAAAATATCATAATACCACTATATAAATCCATGGTACACCCATACTTTGAATACCACATGTAGATGTGATTGCCCCATCTCAAAAAAGATATATTAGAATTGAAAAAGAGAGAAAGGCAACAAAAATGATTAAGGGTACGGAACAGCTTCCATATAACGAGAGATTAAAAAGACTGGGACTTTTCAGCTTGGAAAAGAGATGACTAAGGGGGGTATGATAGAGAGCTATAAAATGGTGGAGAAAGTGAATAAGAAAGTGTTATTTACGCCTCCACATAACACAAGAACCAGGGGTCACCCAATGGAATTAATAGGCCACATGTTTAAAACAAACAAAAGGAAGTACTTCTTCATACAACACACAGTTAACCTGTGGAACTCATTGCCTGGGGATGTTGTGAAGGCCAGAACTATAATAGGGTTCAAAAAAGAATTGGATAAGTTCATGGAGGATAGGTCCATCAATGGCTATTAGCAAAGATGGTCAGGGATGTAACCCCATGCTCTGTGTGTTCCTAAACCTCCAACTGTCAGAAGCTGGCAGTGGTTAACAAGGGATGGATCACTCAATGATTGCCTATTCATTCCCTCTCAACCATCTGGCATTGGTCACTGTTGGAAGACAAGACACTGGGCTAGATGGACCATTTATCTGACCCAATATGGTCATTCTTATGTGTGTAAAATGTCAGACATTTTACAGGGTCAGTTTATTCTGTTTGAATATTTGGTTCTTTTTAATTGAGCACAGGACTTGGAGTGAGGGTCCCTGAGTCCTAGTTATAGCTCTGCCACTGAGACTGTGGGACATTGGGCAAGTCACTTAACCCCTGTGCCTCAGTTATCTGATCTGTAAAACGGGGATAATGCTTTTCAAACTTTGTAAAGCGTAGTTCTGCATCTATGGATGAAAAATCACTGTATAAGGTAGCATTATTATAGCCGTGGAGCAACAGATTTGCTTGAGGAAAAGGAGTGGACCTTAGCAGAAACCCAAGACACATATATTCAACTAGCTCTTAACATCAGCAAGCAAGTCTCTCCTGAAGAAAGCTGCAGTAACCAGCACTCTCCAGCATGCAGGATTATCCCTATGTGTCCATCTGTACAGCAGTGACAGGATTCTTATCATAGCAGGCACAGCTGTGTGTGCTGCTCATGTTGTTAGGTTTTGGACCTATAGTGATATTAAGATTATAAATACTACCGATTATGTATCATATTAAAAGCCTACTTATTAATGTACCTTATATATATATCTTCTATATTGCCACTGATTAGGGAGGAATTTGCTTCATTTTCTCTTTGCTATACTCACAATGCAAAAATGGTTCTGGAACTTGAATTCTAAGCTCTTTGTCCCACAGCTCGCTTTGCTCCTATCTCATTGTTGCAGTTCACAGATACCAGGAGTATAAAGAGAATAGATGGTGCTGCTTGGTAATGATTATATTTCCAGGTGGGCCAAGACATTCCATGCCACGGCACTCTGAAGGTGCTTTAAGGTTCGTTGAGGTTTGATGTACTTTTATGCACCCAGATGTTACCTGAAGCATCATGGCTACGCTATCCCTAACTGGCCATATTGGTATGTGCACCTGCATATGATTTACCCCACTCAGTCATGATTTTTTACTGATGTTATTCCATATGCACAGTTATGAAAACTCAGGACCTGCATATAACTGCATTCTTTACAACTGAATGGCAAGGAAAGAAGCTGTCTCACTCCCCTCTAATGCCACCATCCTAAATATACACAATACAGGTTTAATCTTCTCTAACAGCAAATGGAAATTGTTGGCAACAATGTGGCAACAAGAACTGATCGCGTAACATGACAACTTAGGCTGTTGAGACTTGTATGATTACCAGCAGCTGAAAGGTATCAACATTTACTGCCAAACTAAAGCAAGTCTTTAAAGATGCATACTAAAAAGGTAATGGACAAGGCAAGTTGTAATTTTAACACATTAGCTGGTCAAGGTAAACTCTAGGCGGATCTCAAGGATTTACTTAGACTAGCTAACATGTATCACCAGTAATGTAAGATACCATTTCCCCCCCACCGTAGGCATGACCTAAATCGTTTCTCAAAGCAACTCACTTATTGTCAAAATGGGTCCTAAAATCTGCAAGAAGTAGGCTGATGTTATTTCACTGACAGAAGCATTTATTGTCTTGCTTGTTTGCAGACCATTTCCTCAGGACAAATACAATTATCATTACTTTGTTAGCAAATACATTAGCTAGCTGTTTATTTTAAGAACACTTCATTAACCTAATGGGGTCTTGGAGTGAGCAAGGTGGATTACTTGTTTAAATCTTGTTTGCTTTGTATGTTGAGAATAAGGGAATAAGCATCTAAAACATCAATAAAATTTAGCCTCTGGTTTGAACTACAAATATGTTGTTTACAGGATCTGAGCTAACTTTTAAAACAATCCAGCTAGACTTGTTTCCTAACAACAGAATTTTCACTGAACTAGACACATGTAGACAATTAGCCTAGTTTAGAGCACATGAATCAAGTTGGCCAAGCCCAGAGAAGATCTGGAAACATATTTCTCAGTGGTTCTCAAACGAGTGTGCTAAACAATTTGGTGGCAGGGTGAGTTAGTGAGCTTCTAGCCGAAAGCTCTGGAGACCTGTGTGCAATCTGCCTCGGACTGCAAGTGTATGGGTTAGGTGGTTTCAACATAGTCTGAAATGAAAGTTTATTTTCATTTCACATAAAGTGCCTGCTACTGGTAAACTCCCTGCTCAGAGAAGACAAAGTATGGAAAAGGAGACCTCCGGACGGTTAGAATAGAGGTACTTCGGTAGTGTTGTGGGCAGCATTTTACACATCACTGCCTCATTATTCCTGCAGGGCTATCTTAAGCTCTTTTATAGATTTTATATTCAATACCCTCCCCCAAAAGACTACGAAAAATACAGTACTTTGTGGTCCATAACATGGATCTTTCCTACTGTCCTTTTGTTCCACTTAAAAATCTTGTTATGGTAGTTTACTAATAGCCAAAATGGGAAATGCAGAAAACAACCTAGTAAAATAATTAACATTCATTACAATAAAGAAACTATTCCTTATATTATACAGCTTTCTTGTGACCAGTCGTGCTTAATCTGCTCAGTGCAGATAGTTATGCCACATGTTAATGAGTACTGTTGTCCTTTTGGGTAGCTGTAGAGATTTACATTTGTAAATTTGTAGCATAATTTGTTTTCTATGATTTATGTGGAATTAACACCCCTCATACTTTTCAGAAGAGCTTTCATTATGGAAGAGTTTGTTGCTAGCGTAAACTGGTGTAGTTCCATTGACATCAACATTCCTTGCAACACTGACAAGATAGTCTGAGAAGAAGGTATTAAGTGCACAAATATAGCATGCCCGGTGTGATCTGATGTGCTTATTTCTCCATGCTTTTCACACTCGGTCATGCATTTAAGAAGGCTGGCATTAAGATGCTGTCTCTTGATCTCATGAAGGTAAATCAAAGTCCAATACCAGAGCTTGCCCCATTACTTCAGCACCCCCAAAAGGAATAGAAAGCATCTCACTGTTTCAGTTAGTTAGAATCCCTCCAACCACAGCACACCCTGCTATATCTAGCACCCTCTCTCTCTCAACTGAACCTCTGAGAGACTTCTATAGTCCTGCTATCACAGGTTCCTCAGTCATGTGACCTGTCACAGTCAAGTCTGAAAGAGCCCACAGCCCCATTAGTGTCTGGAAGCACCTTTCTTTTAAAGGACCAGCTCGCTGTGTTATAGGCATACTCATGTGTGGACCAGTACTAACGAGGGACCACTTCCAGTGGACAAGTCCCCATCCCTCGACCTTTCTATTGAGAGTGACAGCAACAGAACTGGTTGTGATAATGGGCTTTGTGCTATGGAGATTTGTCTGCACTAAGACCACCACTTCATTTCACGTAAGCCATTCAATGAAGATCACATGTGAATAAAGAATTATTAACAACAGTCGGAACTTAGATAGTGCTCCATGCTCAAAGCACTTTACAGACATTAACCAATCAATGATGGTTATGTTTAGTCACTGCCAATCTGTACTAGATTAGAACCAGTGACCAAGATCATAACCAGCCACCTGAGACTTTTTGCCTCTGGGTACGTCTACATGTGAGCTGAAAGTTGTGATTCTCAGTTCACAGAAACATCCCCATACTAGCTCAGCTCTAGGTAGCACTTAAGACATAGCGGTGTGTCTGCAGTGGCTGAGGCTGGCCGCCCCAAGACCAGTCCTGCCTGAATGCCTGGGCATGTATTAGGGCAGCTAGCCTAAGCCTCCGCCTGTGCTGCTGCAGACACACTGCTAGTTATAGGCGCTAACTGAAGCAGCGCTAGCACAGGTATGTCTACATGAGCTGGGACTCTCACTCCCAGATCAAATAGATGTACCTTCTATTCCATGTAAGAGAATTGTGCAAATTCAAACAGGCCATAACTCAATTTGAAACACAAGATACAAGTACAATAACTCCTCGCTTAACGTCCTAGTTATGTTCTTGAAAAATGCAACTTTAAGTGAAACAATGTTAAGCGAATCCAATTTCCCCATAAGAATTCATGCAAATACGCGGGAAACAGGGGGGTTAGGTTCCAGGGAATTTTTTTTCGCCAGATTTAAACAAAGAATTTAAAACTGTACTCAGCTATGACAATTGTGAAGCTTGGTTGAGGTGGTGGAGTCAGAGACTGAAAGAGGATGGATCATCTGGCTGCTCCTCTTGCTGTCCAAAGTGCCAGGGGGTGCTCAACCCTCGGCTCTGTCCCAGGCCCGCCCCCTTTTCACCCCTCCCCCACCTCCACCCCTACCCGCCCCACTCCACCCCCTCCATCCTGAGCGCGCCACGTCCTCGCTCCTCCCCACTCCTGCCAGCTTCCTGAATGCTGCAAAACAGCTGATTGCTGCAGGTGGGAGGCACGGGGAGGGAGCGGGGAGATGCTGATCCATGGGGCCGTCGGCAGGGGGGAGGCACTGGGGGGTAGAGGGGAGCTGATAGGGGGGCTGCCAGCCCACCCTGGTTCCAAGCCCCCATGGCCAAACAATATTATAAGCAAACATTGCACAACTTTAAATGAGTATGTTCTCTAATAGATCAGCAACGTAACAACGAAATATTAACCGGGATGACGTTAAGTGAGGAGTTACTGTACAAGCCTCTTCTACGTGTGTTAAATGTTGTATTTATAATTCAAGCTTGAGCTGAAAGTTAAAGTTATATAATTCACCAGTTGAAAGTGTTCACAACAGAATTCAAAACTGCTTCAGTCTGAAATCCCAAATGATCAAAACTGATCGTTTTGTATCTAAATTTGACTCTGAATTTGTTAATAGTGGGAAAGTTATTGCTGGAAATGGGGACAGTCAATGTAATTTTTATGGACAATACATAGCAGCAGTTGGGGTTGGTTGCTTTCGTTGGTCTGTAACAATAATTTTGGGTGGAAGATTTCCTTCCTGTTGGTGAGATAATGCCCGCTGATTGAAACGAAAACAAGATCAACTTCTTCCCCTGGACTGCCCCAAAAGATTTATATATAAATTAACACAGGCCACACACTGTGTCTCATACAGCATACACGTGACATTCGTGGTCCCCATGGTTTTGTGGCTTTCTCCGAGATACTGTTGATTACAATGATTATAACATAAGAGAAATGCCAGGCAGCACATATCCACTTCTGCATAAGCGGATACTAAATTGTAATGCCATTTAACTCTTTTCTTCAAAGCCTAAACCCATAAGCAGTGCTGCAGAAAGACTCCAACAGACAACAGGATTTGATGCTTTAAATACAGGAGGATGGTACACAACTGAACACAAGCTCACAAGCAGCTTTGGAAACCCTTAACACAGGGCTTTTCATTATTGTTCCCATTTTGTAAAGCTTTACTCCCTTGACTAATGTAACTGCAACCACCTCTTCAACTGTTTCTTTCACTGTGACAGGATGCAACTTTCTGAGCCTGGTTTGGTCACACAGGGTTAGGAAAAAACTGCTTCTTGTTGTCCTTCCCCTTGTTCCTGTGTCTCTCTCCTTTTTCATCTTTCTTGTGAATTTAGAGAGCTTCCCACTTCCGAACTCTCCAGCTTTCAAAGTATGACCCATGAGTTTAACACACCTTGTTAGCTGAACATGTCACTGAAAAGGTTTTTCTCTCTGAAATATTCTGGGTCAGTTTTCCCCTCTACTATTAGAAGTAAGTTTCAGGTCCTGATCCTACTAGATGCTAAGCACCCTCAGCTGAGTGGGATCAGGATCAAGCCCCGTTATGTTTTCCCATCCAAGCACTACTAAAATCAGAGGCAGTAAGCCTGGCCCCATTGAAGTCAATAAGAGTTTTGCTATTGACTTCCAGGGGGCTCAGATTTCAGCCAGACTGTCTTCAGTGATATGGTCTCTCTTCCCTCATTTCGCTCTGGTGGCAGAATTCCATGGAGCTTCCCACAGCAAGAGGATTTATTCATAAGAAGATGATGGAAAAGGAGGAGAGAGGGTATCAAGGAGGGGTCCATGCCAGCAATGCAAAATCTACCCATTCATCCATCATTTTTCTGCTCTTTCAGACTGCAGAGAATACAGCTGCAGACCAGACCAATAATCTCAGATCAGTGGCGCTGGAACATTTTTAGTCGTGGGCGGTGCTGAAAGCCGGCCCCCTTACTCCTGTCTGCTCCCTCTTCCCCCCCCCCCCCCCCGCTGAGGCTGGGAGTAGGGCTGTGTCTCCAGGATGGGGGGACCTGGACAGGGGTAAGGGGGCTGAGGACACAGCTGGGAGTGGGCATGGGGACAGGAGCAGAGCCCTGGCTGTAGGGCCGGGCATGGGGCCCCAGGAGCGGGGGCCTGGGAGCAGAGGGTGGGGCCAGCAGCCAGGGCCCCAGGAGCAGAGCCAGTGGCCAGAAAGTGGGGCCGGGACCCGAGCCCCAGGTGAGGTGAGGGGTTGAGGAGCAGGGTGCTGGCGGAGGGCTGGGCCAGGGCATAGGCATGGGAAACACCCCCAGGTTTTTACTCATAGTGGCTCGGGAGCGGGGTATAAAACCTGGGGGTGCTACAGGGAATTACAGACCAGTCAGTTTAACTTCTGTACCTGAAAAGACAATGGAGCAAATAATTAAGCAATCAATTTGCAAACATCTGGAAGACAGTAAGGTGATAAGTAACAGTCAGCATGGACTTGTCAACAACAAATTGTGTCAAACCAACCCAATAGCTTTCTTTGATAGGGTAACAAGCCTTGTGGATGGGGGGGGAAGCGGTAGACGTGGTATATCTTGACTTTAGTAAAGCTTTTGATACTGTCTCGCATGACCTTCTCATAAACAAACTAGGGAAATACAACCTAGATGGAGCTATGTAAGGTGGGTGCAAAACTGGTTGGAAAATCATTCCCAGAGAGTAGATATCCGTGGTTCACAGTAATGCTGGAAGGGCATAAAGAGTGGGGGCCCGCAAGGATCAGTTCTGGGTCCGGTTCTGTTCAATATCTTCATCAATTATTTAGATAATGGCATAGAGAGTACACTTATAAAGTTTGCAGACTATCCTAAGCTGGGAGGGGTTGCAAGTGCTTTGGAAGATAGGATTAAAATTCAAAATGATCTGGACAAACTGGAGAAATGGTCTGAAGTAAATAGGATGAAATTCAATAAGGACAAATACAAAGTACTCCATTAAGGAAGGAGCAATCAGTTGCACACATACAAAATGGGGAATGACTGCCTACGAAGGAGTACTGCGGAAAGGGATCTGGGGGTCATAGTGGATCACAAGCTAAATATGAGTCAACAGTGTAACACTGTGGCAAAAAAAAGCAAACGTAATTCTGGGATGTATAAGCAGGAGTGTTGTAAGCAAGACACGGGAAGTAATGCTTCCACTCTACTCTGCACTGATTAGGCCTCAACTGCAGTATTGTGTCCAATTCTGGGCCCCACATTTCAGGAAAGACGTGGATAAATTGGAGAAAATTCAGACAAGAGCAACAGAAATGATTAAAGGTCTAGAAAACATGACCTATGAGGGAAGATTGAAAAAAATGGGTTTGTTTAGTCTGGAGAAGAGAAGACTAAGAGGGGACAGTTGTACAGTTTTCAAGTACATAAAAGGTTGTTACAAGGAGGAAGGAGAAGAATTGTCCTTCTTAACCTCTAAGAATAGGACAAGAAGCAATGGGCTTAAATTGCACAAGGACGATTTAGGTTGGACATTAGGAAAAACTTCCTGTCAGGGTGGTTAAGCACTGGAATAAATTGCCTAGGGAGGTTGTGGAATCTCCATCACTGGAGATTTTTAAGAGCAGATTAGACAACACACCTGTCAGGAACGGTCTAGAAAATACTTAGTCCTGCCATGAGTGCAGGGGACTGGACTAGATGACCTCTCAAGGTCCCTTCCAGTCCGATGATACTATCATTTCCACCCTCCCAGCTCCTTGTCCATTCTGTCTTCCACTCCTCCACACTCAGCTCCCAGTCCCAAAGAACCAACCCCCAGTCTTCCCACTGGCTAGCAGCCCCAGTCTCCTTGTCTGTCCAGTGCCAGTTTTTCCTCCTCTCTTCCCTTCCTACTTCCTCCCAGTCCTATCTCTCCACAAATCAGACTCACAATCCACTCCCTCACACTCCCACCCCCAAGTCTGGTTCTTATCCCTTCTGCATTCAAGTCAGGCAGCTTCCTCCTCCACGGTGCCTGGGTGCCAGTAAGGAGTTCATTGAGAGCATAGGGGAGGCAGTCTCTAGGTTCTCAATTCCAGTATCTGGCCCCACCCTGGCCCACAGCAGCAGGGACCTGCAGTTGTAGGGAAAGACCTGCTCAGCCTCAGAAGCACTGGGTTGGAGCATGCTCAGTTTCTCAGTGGGATGATGCATGCACAGTCCTATCAGACACAGGAGTTGTGAGGGGCTGGAGCATGCTCAGTACAGACAGAATTTTCAGAGAATTTAGCTGTGAAATTTTAACAAGTATCTAATGTGCATTTTTTTCCAAAGGCTTAAAACTTGGCCAAATGTACGCCATTTTTCATGGGAATTGCAAAAAGCACATCTGACATAAAGGCCGTCCCTCTGCCAAATGTCCTGTCCCTGTTCCAAAGCACGGAGTGCTAGGGCTTCTCAACAAACAGCTGTATTTTTTTTAAACATTGGCAAAACATCTTTCCCCCCAATCTTATTCTCTGAAATGGTTGAACCATTTTTAATTGTTCTTTTTAAAAAATCAAGTCTGAAGCAGACACCCACCTGGGAAATTACAGTCCAAATGGTTACTGTTTGGCAAAGTTATATGCAACTGAAAGCAGGATCTTATAATGAGAAGTGTTGGGCAACCCTAATTTGCAGTGCTACCAGCTATACTTTAAAAAAAAGGGGTGTGTGTGTGTCTGAAATGGCATTTGGCAGCATTTTACACCAGTATCAATGATAATACAAGGTATAAGGCAGGAGTTCTCAAACTGGGGGTCAGGACCCCTCAGGGGGTCATGAAATTATTAAATAGGGGATCATGAGCTGTCAACCTCCACCCCAAACCCCGCTTTGCCTCCAGCATTTATAATGGTGTTAAATATATAAAAACACGTTTTTAATTTATAAGGGGGGGGTCGCACTCAGAGGCTTACTATGTGAAAGGGGTCACCAGTACAAAGTTTGAGAACCACTGGTGTAAGGTAACAGTGGATAGGACCCAGAGAGTCTTTTGCCAACAGTGTAGAGAAAGGTTGTGCCAGAACTGAAACAGAACACTGGTGTTACAGAACTGCTGCTGGTGCACCAGACTCCTTCATGAGTCACAAAATCTGCTTCAAATTTCTATTCTTAGACCAGCTGTAAAATCAGACTAATACATACCTATCTTTATATAAAGCGATTTGTGATCTGTAGGTAAAAAGCATTAGGAAGGTGCATTATCATCTCACTTTTTCAGGAGTAAATAAGGCACAAAGATATTTATTGTCTTGGCTGTGATCATTCACTGTGGCCAAGTGGGTTTCGCTCTGGCTGTGAAACCAGAGATCTAGCACCCAGTCTAACACTAACGGGCTTTTGTTTGTTGGTTTTTTAGCATTTTTTCCATTGTTCAGCTGTCCTACACATGTGTGCATAGATCAGTTAGCTATGCAACAAATATGGATATTTTGTGAGGTGTGGATTGAATGAGACAGGATTCCACAGGAGACCTGGTTTCAGTCACTAGGCACTTTACAAAGGTGCGTGGAAAAAACTATTCTGGTGGTGTCTGTATAAAATTTCCTCTCTCTCTCTTTTTTTAAATAGACAAAACACTCTTGGAAGTGCTATATAAAGAAAAAAACTAGAGCTGATCAAAATATTTTTAATTTTGAAAATTTAATGACATTTAAAATTGTTCTAAAATGAGAACTTTTTTCCAAATTTTTTTTAATAATTTCCGGCTCTAAAAGTTAAGGGAATGATAAGACTGCACAGTAAAGCACTCATAACTTACAAAATGTGGGTGTATGCAAGTGGATTTGCAGAAAGATACAGACTCTTCTTACCCAAGCACTGTATTGTATTATTTCAGAAAGAGTATGTACTATACAGGTGATTTTTCTTTGTTTTGAGGTTGTTGTTTTTAACTGTTGTAGGAGATGCATATATAACAACCCATTAAAAACTATGGCTTTCACCACTAGAAGTGTTAGAAAAATGTCAAAATTAGATTTTTGAGGAAAAAGAGGAACAAATGTGTCATTAAAAATGTGCCTCTTTTTTTGACCAACTCTATTCAGCTCCAAAAACACAAGCCCCTACCAGTTAAGTTAAACAGGCTCTTAGCCTATATGTGAACCAGGGAGTACAGGCAAAAATGATCAGCATCATTTAGCCGATGTATTATATAGGCATGATAAGGTGAAACTCCCTGCAGCAGTCTGAGGTTGTCAGGAGTTAAAGTTCCTGTACAGGTCACCAATTTAGGTCACCACCACAGAACCTGGGATCTTCCCAGGAACATACTAGATCAGATTCAGGGTTAGGGTTGCGAACCCTCCCAGATTAGATGGGAGTCTCCTGAAATTGGGCTCGATCTCCTGGAGACTACTGAAGCCAATCCAGGAGATTTTAGGAGGCTAAAAGTCCAGCACGGGGTCAGAAATGTGTCTATACATGGAAACAAGTGTCCATGGTAAAAATTTTGCGGTCCGTGATAATTTTTCAAAAAATTGAATGACTGAATGACATACCCCCCTCCCTGTGTCCATCACTAAGTACGGTACTTTTGTCAAGTGTCTGTCGCACAACATGGTGGTGCCAATCCCTGGCCCGGCAGCGCAGTGAGGCTGAGGCAGGCTCCTGACCTGTCCTGGCTCTGCGTGGCTCCTGGAAGCAGCCGGCATGTCTGGCTCATAGGCACAGGGACAGCCAGGGGGGTCTCTGCATGCTGCCCCAACCCTGAGCACTGACTCCGCAGCTCCCATTGGCCGGGAACCACAGCAAATGGGAGCTGCGGGGGTGGTGCCTGCAGTCAGGGGCAGCTCTCAGAGCCACCTGGCCACCCCGAGCCTAGGAGCCACCTGAGGAGCTGCCCGAGGTAAGTGCTGCCCAGCCGGAGCCCAGACCCCAAACCCCATCCTGCACCCCAACCCCGCACCCCAGTCCTGAGCCCCCTCCCGCACCCAAACTCCCTCCCAGAGCCCGCACCCCTTCCTGCACGCACCCTAACCCCTCGCCCCAGCCCTGAGCCCCTTCCCACACCCAAACTCCCTCCCAGAGCCCACACCCCTTCCTGCACGCACCCCAACCCCCCCGCCCCAGCCCTGAGCCCCCCCCCCCCCCCCCACCCCCCCCCCGAGCCCCCCCCCCGTCCTGCACCCCAACCCCCCGCCCCAGCCCTGAGCCCCCTCCCGCACCCAAAGTCCCTCCCAGAGCCCACACCCCTTCCTGCATGCACCCTAACCCCCCGCCCCAGCCCTGAGCCCCTTCCCACACCCAAACTCCCTTCGAGAGTTTGCACCCTTCACCTCCTCTCAAATCCCAACCCCCTGACCCAGGCTCAGCCTGGAGCCTCCTCCTGCACTCCAAACCCCTCGTCCCCACCCCCCAGCCCAGAGCCCACCCCTCCCCCTGCACCCCAATACTCTGCCCCAGCCTGGTGAAAGTGAATGAGGGTGGGGGAGAGTGAGTGATGGGAGGGGTGGATCAAGGGGGTGTGGCCCTGGAGAAGGGGCAGGGTATGAGCATGGCCTTGGGGAAGTGGCGGGGCAGGGGACAGGACAAGGGTGTTTGGGTTAGCGTGATTAGACAGTTGGCAACCCTATCCAGGGTCCATCTCGTCCAGTATCCTTTCTCCATCAGTAGCCTGCCCCAGGTGCTTCAGAGTAAGGTCCAAGAAACGCCACAGTAGGTGGATGTGGAATAATCTGCCCCTCCTCCCATAAAGGTCTAATCTTTTCAGTTCAGGGAGGACTCTTGCAGTTGTAAATAGCAAGCCCTTCACCTTAAACAAACAAGCCTTTAACCTTCAAAGTGGTTAAAAATCGAAAACGTCTTAAAAGAATTGGAAAATTCAAAACCAAAGACTATTTTAAAAAACAGCTAAAGTTGCTAAAGGACAACGTTGCCAAAAACATATTATTCTAACCAATACAAAGAAATCCATATTCCATGCACACAACCTACACTCTGACCCAAAATCATTATTCTTTCAACTCAAATATCAAAATATAATCACAACACAAAAATGTTTCTGAAAAAGTAACAATTATATAAATTCACATAAGGGACACAATCAGTCCAGCTGCAAATAAACATCATTGTGCCATAAATCAGCAGTTATACACTTTTGCAATTAATCTACATATATAGACTCCCCAAAAGCAACAAATAGTTTATCAAAATAAATCTGTATTTATACTTAACTGTTTATTCAAGCTTGAAATCAAGATAATAAAACATCTATGAGTCAGAAATAAGGTTAGTGTGTTGCTGAAATACATAACTTGGTAAGAATGGGCAAGATCCTGGCCCCTAACTAATGCTGCTTTGTGCTCCCTTAAAGCACTAAGCAGGAGTAGGGTTACCATAAAGATACAGTCAAGGATTCCCACTGACAAGGGGGCATGTCAGGTTGGGGACAGAAGGGAAGGAATGTACGGTATGCCACTGATCCTGGGCTGGTGCACCAATCCCTGTGGCATCATTACAACCAGCATAGTTTAAAAAACATCCCTTAGGCCGCTCTAAATTACACAGGCAGCCAATTCTGCCCCTGGCTGGCCCAGGATCAGAGGAACAGAGAGGTGGCTCAGAGCCACCTTTCCTCCTGCTCTGCTCAGCTGCACGGATTCCAAATACAGCACAGCTGAAAATCCAGCCCCATGTGTTTATGTTTATCATCGGGGTAGTGTAGGATTTATGATCCCCTTAATTTTTCATTTCCTTGCTTTTAAGTACTTGAGTTTCACAAATGGTGTGATAGGTACATTGTCACTGAGCAAGCTTAACTAGATTTTAAATTGAAGTTTTCTGGGTTTAAAACGGATTGTGGCTTGGAATCCCGTAAAGCATTTGATGTTTGCAAAGAGTGCAATAAATTCTCGCAAGGTGAGCAGGCTAACATCAAATTGTTTTAGATGGTACTTTATGGCAAGGTGCGACCAAATCAGCAAGCTTCTAAATGGTCTTTGTATTTCAAGAAAAATACCTTGAAACTACCAGCTGGCCACAAGTGCAAATAACTGAATTAGGTACACACTCCATCTGATGCCAGAGAGAATCCTAGCAAGAGTTTGGTACCAGTGCAGTCTTTAATTTTGCATGCAGCAAGACAAGCATATAACAGTTTCAATGGGATGAAACAAAGGCACAAAGAGACCTCTACATTCACAAAAAACAGGTGCAGACATGATATTGGCAATATCTCTGAGGCAGAAGCCGGCGGATTTCACCACAGCAGAGACGTAATTCAAACATCAGGCTAGAGTCCAGCTACACTGCTGAGCTCAAGGCTATTAGGTATTCTTTGTTTTGTTTTTTTTTCTTTTTTAATGTAGCCCAGGAGAGAGGGCGGGGAGATACCACAGTTACTTTTTCATTCCTTCCAGACCCACAGCTCCAAGTTTACTTTGGAAAATCCAACCCTCAGAATGTAGTTTGAAAGCACTGTACATCAAAAGTGCTCAGAACTGATACTGACCATAACATGGAGCTGATGGCTTCTGGTTACTGCAGTCCAACATATTACAGTGTGCAAAACAACATGATTGGTCACACAGGGAGACAAAAGAAAGCCACCGCTACAGTGGTAAAATATTTCATGTTGGAAAAAGTTGCTGGCTTTTGGAAATACATTCTTTCTAAAAAAAAAATCTGAACATCTTTGCCATCTTTTTAAGGAAGGTGACAGCACTCATAAGAGATTTTTTTTTCTCCTTTGTTGTGATTTGATGCAGACCTCCTCTCCAGTGACAGCCAGATTGTGGAAAGCCCAGAGATCTCTACGGCAGGCAGTCCACTAATGACTCAAAATTTGTCTAAAATACACAGAGAAAGAGGAAACACAATAGAATTAACATTTCATTAGCCCATCAAGCAATGCTCAGGAATCCAAATGATCAAACTCCGTTTGAAACTTACGATTAATAGTATTATTTCACTCAGGTTCCAGGGATCCATTGATTGGTCAATCTTGATGTATGTAGCTCTATTGATAAGCCACTACAAACCACATGTATTCAAAGAGTACACCATGAGGAAACCGTAGGAGTATTTTTAGTGATTTGAATGACTCATATTTTTTGGTCTGCAAAGTTTGAAAACTGTTTTTCTTTTAAGGCAGATTCAATTTCTCTCTCTTCCTTTCCATACTCGTTGCAAAAATGCCTAAAGTCACAGTCTGGCTTCAAAATCCTGACACATTTAACAATTGCCATTTTTGCTGCACCAACCTGATCATTTTCCTTTTAACACCTTCACTGCTGGGTCATCGCACCAGCATCCATGCTTCTAAATCTTATTGATGTCCCATTGCTTTCAACAGGATGTTATGATTACACACCCATTGTAATACATCTTGGCATAGTGGAGGGGTCATTGTACCAGGTGTACTTTGCTCAGTCAGCAGAAGCAAAAGGGTTAATTAATTACTGTCATTTGTGTAATTTTAGGACATTGCTTTTCCATGCATTTGTGTAAGAATCACAATTCTCCCTGGCAACATCATGAGTTCCTTCACAAATTTACAGGATTCATTATAATTTCCAGCCACAAATAAAAGATTTAATAAATTCTGGGAGGTCCCTAGTCATGGAAAAATTCTCACACACAAGAAAAATCAGATATGCCAAGTATATTCAGGCGTGGGAACAATTTATTACTTATACAAAATCAGCTTTGGTTGGGTGTCGCATGGCTCTAGCCCCCTTTTCCTGTACAGAAAGCTAAAACACCACACTAAATAGAAGTGGAATACATAAAGACTCTTAACCGAAGGAATGGATATGTGTGCTCTGAGAGACAGCATTCTCTAGCACATTGATCATGGAACTGGCAGACAAGAATTTCAGATGCAGTAACTGTTTTGTTGCTGACTTGTGTGACCTTGGGCAAGTAATTTGACTTTCATGGGCCAGATTTCCAAGGGTTCAGCACCTAACATACTGAGCTCTTTGGAAAATCTGGCCGCTTCTTTTAGTGTTTAAGTGGGAGCTGAGCTCTTCTGAAAGTCTGGCTCTATGTATCTCATTGAGCCATATGGTAAATGAGGATAGCAACATTTACCTACACTTCACTGCTGTTAGGACTAATTATTATTTGTACAAAATTTTGAAGATGTAAAGAACTATATAAGTGCTAAGTACAGTAGATGTTCATTAGTAGCAACATATCAGTGCCCTTTTGCTATGTTACTCCTATGCGGCTGTTGCTGTTATGGGGAATGTCATCTGAACAAAGACAGCCTGCTTTTTCTGATACATAAAACTGTACAGTACACCAAAGGCAGTGTACCCCATTAATTCCCAGCACCCCTTCCCGTACAGAGCTGGGGCAAAAGCCCTGACCTCGCCCCGCAAATCGAGCCAAAGCTCCATGTCCTCCCCTTACCATAAGCAAGGGCCCCCCTGGCCTCCACCCCTCAGGGGCCCTGGTGAGGGAGTGGCTGAGGTTCCCTGATGTTGCCTGTCACCGGTAGCAGGTGTGGCACATTCCGCTCAGCCCTGGGACTGCCACAGCACCAGCTCAGCCTGCAGGGCCCAGTTCTCCTGCAGCAGGCGGGAGAGTGCCCCTTCCCACTGGGGAGAGACGGGGGGTGGGGGCAGAGAAAGGAGACAGAACCTACTACCCCAGTCAGAGCAAGGGTTCAGCCCCAGAGACCCCCAGCCTAGTCCTGGGGCAAAGGGGTGAGGGAAGGTCCAAGATGGAGAACACTGATGACAGATGGCTCATGAGGAAGTGGAGGGGCTGGGCTGTGGCATATGAAGAGTTAAGGGTGTTTCAGAAGGGGTGGGGCAGCCACATTGTGGAAGGGAACTGAGGTGTGTGTGGGAACCCCAAGTTTGGGGGGAATGGGGCAGGGGAACCCCTAGCCGGCAAATGGCTGAGCGAGCCCAGCTGCCGGGGACAGGCTGAGGATGGCGAGGGACGGCTGGCTGCGGAGGGCACCATGCGCAATCTGCAATGGAAGGTGAAGTGGCTCGTAGCACAGACAGCAGAGATGGGCGGGAGAAAGGGGACAGGTCAATAACCTGTGGAGAGGGGACCCTGACCCCTCATTGCAAAACAACACATCCACATCTTGTCACCAGCAACCAAGCTGGCGGGGACAGCTCAGGGAGGGTCCCCAATACTTCCCACTTCAAAATGGCAAAACCCCGCCCCATGCTGCCTGCAAGCCAGACGCTGAGGAAGGGCAGAGGAAACCTTGCAACTGTGCCTCTGCTGCTCTCCTGACCCCAGCTTCCCCCACCCCTCCGAAAATTCCCTCTCTTCCAGACCCTCCCCCCAAACTCCACCCTACACAGGCTCTCCACGCAGGCTCTGTCAGGCAGGGCAAGTGGACAGGGCTGCGCGCACTGGAGCTGCGCTGAACGGCCAGGGTCAGCAGCAAGGGAGTGAAAAGATACAGTTTGGGAGGGGGGGACAACATCCCTATCCCCTCCTCCCCCCAATCTCCACCTCTGGATGTAACGTCACATCATCAGAAATGTTGCTCTTATGCAGTGGCTATGATGCTGTTACTGAGTTGACAATTCATGGTAAGGAAAGTGTTCCCAGGGGAAAACGTTGCCCGTAAGCAGCAGTTGCTCTTACAAGGTGATGCTGCAAACCAGCATCTAGTGCAGTGGTGGGCAACCTGTGGCTTGTCAGGGTAATCCGCTGGTGGGCTGCAAGATGGTGTTTACACTGACTGTCCACAGGCACGGCCGCCTGCAGCTCCCACTGTCCGCGGTTCGCCATTCCCGGCTAATGGGAGCTGCGGGAAACGCCATGGGCCGCAGGTCGTCACTTCCCACAGCTCCCATTGGCCGGGAATAGCGAATTGCGGCCACTTGCAGCTGTGGGCGGCTGTACCTGCGGACGGTCGATGTAAACACTGTCTTGTGGCCAGCCAGCGGATTTCCCTGATGGGCCGTGTGCAGCCCACGGGCTGCAGGTTGCCCACCACTGGTCTACTGTATTATATATCACACATGTAAATATTAATACTATGTATACAAGTGCCCAGAAAAGCAATTCTTGTAGGTGTGTTGTCAACTCTCATAATTTTATTGCAAGACTGTATGGTGCTTTTCTTAAAAGCTCCAGCCCTGGATTTATTTGAATATATGAGAATTTCAGTTTTCATTTTAAAAGTAAAAGTAAGTCCTTAGCCTTCATTATGGCAGAAAAACATCTTGAAAATGCAAACCCAACATGTATTTTTTTAATAAAATCTCATTATTTTTAAGTCACTCATGATCTTGGGAAGTCTGAAACCTCAAATTTGGAATACTTGGCAGCATTAGCAATACCGCTGCAAGCTCTGTTCCATACTAGAAATAGTCTGTATCTTGTACTGATTATTTCTACTACCGACCCCTATGCAATTTATAGACCTGGTCCAGTGGTAGGCAGGAAGATTAACAAATACTCCCCCGGTGTAGAGGAAAGACCACAGCTGCATGCCCTGAGTACGGAGATCGCTAGGGAACTTGTCCATGGGGGAAAAGAATGGTTGAGCCCAGCAATGGTGAATGAGGCAATTTTTCACACACACCAAGAGCGATTATTCTCTGAGGCATCTGGACTAGCAGGCACTGGAAACCTGGCCCTGCTCATCAGAAGGGAGAAATACTGCTTTCAGCAGACATCCCATTAAATCATCCCCTACTCTATATAACAACATGCAAGCCACTATCCCGACTACAGACCCTCTGCCATTTCTTCTGTTTAAGAGTCAGCGACACCAAATATTTTACCTCTTTCCCTTTATATACTGATAAAGGCCTCTCCCTTCCTCCCTCATTCTAACTTACCATTAGTTAGGAGACAACACCATTTTCAGATTTCACCCTCTACATACATGGCCAAATGCTGGTAAAATGGTAATGCTCCCATTGACTTCAGTGGGACCAGGATGTAGCCCACAGTCCACATATACCACCCTCCCTTATCCACATCCCCCTAAAGCAACAAAGCCCAAAGGACTCTGTCCATCATCTCTACACCGACTGGATAGAACACTATGTCCTCCTGATGTGTGTCTGAGACACTATCACCCACTCACAACGTGGGTCTGAGACACCTTCCAATTCACTCTAATACTGGCCACAGAAGCCTAGAGTAGTATCTTATCCTGCATAACAAGCTAGGCATGCGTTGGCGTTCTTCAGTGGCTATTTATTCTAGCTTACTCCACATAGAAGGTAGAAGTAAATGGTCATGTGCAGACAATTTTTGCAAATCATTTAAATTTTTGAGAAGTAGTTGTTAACAGAGACTCATTCCCACAGATTCACAAGTTTTAAGGCCACAACGGACAATTATGATCAGCTAGTGCAACCTCCATATTTATTTATTGGTGTCCAATAGCTTGTGGGGGAAGCAGAGTTGCTTGCTGAACTTAACTCTACACTGCCTAACTTTCAAACAATTCATTTGATTGAACTGCCAAACTTATGGAAGAGAATGTGAGTTTACTTTGATTGTAAACTCTTTGGGTAAAGGACTGCCTCTTGTGTTCTGTGTTTGCACTGCGTATAGCACAATGGGCTTCTGGTCCACCACCAGGTAATACCCATACAAATAATTTTGCCATCGACCTCACCTGGGCTACTAATGAGGTTCTATTAGTTTACGTTACAAATATTTATAACCTAGTCTTGACCTTACTCAAGAGTTCCCATTAGGAATTTTAGACCGTTCTTTGAAAGATTGACAGTCCAGTTATTGACCACTGCAAACTCTTACTTTAATCAGAAGTGGCCAAATAATAGCAGAGCCATTTGCTATCTGTTTCATAATCTCTATCAGTTTTTTTCCATGGTTAGTTCCCATTTTTCTGTGATTTATTATAACTCAGCCCTCAATTTTTACCTGAAACAACTGACGAGACTCATTCCCAGATCTTTTGGCTTGTTTTTATATTTTTAAAATACAATTTCATATGATTTCCCCCCTAAATTATAACTAATGATTGATAGAGTTTTGCATTTGAAGATGATGGTTTTGGGTTCATGTAACTTTTAATAGGTCTGGATTTAAAAATAAAATGACCAAGTTCATAAAACTTTCCCTTAGCAATAAGTTCTTATTAGCAACACTTAGGGTATTTCAGGAAAAAGAATAAGATGAGAACCAGCTATGATGTTCACAATTAAATAATGTCAACTGAGCAGCACATTATTATTTAATAGGAGGTTTTGGTGATGGAGGATGAGGTCATTACTCAATAGGCAAAACAGCCCATGCAAAAGTCTACCTAGTCCACAGCCCGCACAATACAGGTTTTTAAAAAGCTTCATTTTGTAATTGACATAGATCCTAAGCTAGTTCTAGAGTTAATATTAAATCCAGTTAGGCCAGTAAATAATGGATTCTCTACTTAATATATGATATTTATCATTATTACTGGTACATTAGTATTTAAGTGCCCCAACCAAGAATGGATCTCTGTTGTGCTAGGCATTGTTGAAATATATAGTAAGAATCAGTCCTGCCCTGAAGAGTTTACAGTATAAATAGACAAGACAAAGTAGAGCTGTATCTTGCCGCCCAACTCTGCACAGCTGAACCAAACTCAATCCACTGCAGTCAGGGCCCTCTGCTACCACAGAATTGGGTACGGGGGTAACAGGATTTTCCCCTGAAAGCACCGTAAGTGCTTATAGGCGCTGTTAGCAGTAAAGGCAAATTTGTGCCTCCAGCCTCTGCCGTAACTTTGAGGATTTAAAGGTGGTGTGAAGTGCTTACTCCTAAATCCTTAAAATGGTTTACCAAAAGCCCTAGTTACTTAGCTACCACTGAAGGCACCCTTAGGGGCCACCTACTGTAGGAAGGGGAAAGATGGACTGCACTTTTTGTTTGTTTTATTAACAATAAAGGCTACAGGAAGCCTTCATTCGGGCAAAAGCTTCTTTCTGTCAACAATTTATATTCCGTAGCAAGTGCAAATTTGGTAAAAGGGATTTAAAATAGGAAAATATATTCTGCCTCCTTAAGGGACCAATATATGAAATATTATATATAGATTGAGTTTCCACATTCTAACATCTATAGTCAAAAACAGGGGACATGCAGATCAGAATTCAGTTTCCTTGCCTTCTGAAATGCTGGATTTGGAGCCAGGTGAGCTAAACAGGGTGGGAACAAAGGGCGTTAGCAGGAAGAGAAGGCAATGACCGTTGTGTGGAGAACAGAGCTTATTTCATTTTCTCCAGACAGTATACCTGACCAAACAATGCTTCATGGCAATGCTGATATAACCTCACCCCAATAAAATAATGAATTCTCATCTTCCAGACAAACTGAATCACTGACCAGGTGCTTGAAAAGCAGGTCTTGAGACTCGGAGGGGAGGGTCATTAGGAGATAGAAAAGGGAAATTCATCAGAGATCCACCATCAATTGCCAAAGTAGATCAGAGTGGGCACTGCTTTTGAAGAGTGTAGCACATTTTTCTGTTATTGTCCTGTAGCAAAGATGAGAAGGCCTTATCTAGGTGATAGGAAGTTCAAGCCTAGATGTGTTCTGCAAATCATTTTTTGTTATTTACTACTATTTTCTCTCTATTTTGAAAAAAAAGTTATATATTACACACACACACACACACACACACACACACACACAAATACATTAAAAACATTATTAAGAGTCAAGCACTCAAGAGTTAGGAAATGCCATAATCAGGGGTTTTGCAAAACTTAATTCAGCTCCCTTGTCCATATGCATTATGATAGTCTTTAATTATATGATCACATACCATTTTTCCACAGGACCTCTGCCTTATTCAGTGAATATAATGAATGGTGCTCACTTAAAGAGAAGTTTTTCCATATTTTGCTGTATCCTCATTGTCAAATGTGTGGCCCAACGTTTTATTTACTGCACACTATTCAAATCCTACACTGAAGGCAGAATTACTAATTTCATCATTGGCTTTTCTATGATGCTCATCAATATAGTGTCTTAGTTCTTCACAGACAGAAATTACTTTCTTTTCAGAACACCCCTGTCAGATGATGGGGTATTAGTCCCATTTTGAGTTGGGGGGCTGAGACACAGAAACATTAATATCAGAATCATAGAATATTAGGGTTGGAAGGGACCTCAGGAGGTCATCTAGTCCAATCCCCCGCTCAAAGCAGGACCAAACCCCAACTAAATCATCCCAGCCAGGGCTTTGTCAAAAACCTCTAAGGAAGGAGATTCCACCACCTCCCTAGGTAACCCATTCCAGTGCTTCACCACCCTCCTAGTAAAAAAGTTTTTCCTAATATCCAACCTAAACCTCCCCCACTTCAACTTAGACCATTACTCCTTGTTCTGTCATCTGCTACCACTGAGAACAGTCTAGATCCATCCTCTTTGGAACCCCATTTCAGGTAGTTGAAAGCAGCTATCAAATCCCCCATTCTTCTCTTCTGCAGACTAAACTATCCCAGTTCCCTCAGCCTCTCCTCATAAGTCATGTGCTCCAGACCCCTAATCATTTTTGTTGCCCTCTGCTGGACACTTTCCAATTTTTCCATATCCTTATAGTGTGGGGCCAAAAACTGGACACAGTACCCCAGATGAGGCCTCACCAATGTTGAATAGAGGGGAATGATCACGTCCCTCGATCTGCTGGCAATGCCCCTACTTATACAGCTCAAAATGCTGTTAGCCTTGGCAACAAGGGCACACTGTTGACTCATATCCAGCTTCTCGTCCACTGTAACCCCTAAGTCTTTTTCTGCAGAACTGCTGCCTAGCCATTCAGTCCCTAGTCTGTAGCAGTGCTTGGGATTCTTCCGTCCTACGGTCCTATGTGCAGTATCCACTAATTTTGGATCCCCAATTTGAGATACCTGGGACCTGATTTTTCATAGTACTTATTATATAGCCCTTGCATGTTCAAAGCACAGCTTCAGTTACAGCTGTGAGCTCGAGTCAAGCACCTGGGAAATGAGGCACACACAATTAACAACCAGTTAAAAGTTTGATTTAAGTGGAATTCTGTGGCAGAGGCAAGAAGAGAATCCATTTCTCCACAGAAGCATTCAATTGTCTTAACTATGAGACCCTCTTTTCACCTCCGGCAAGCCCCCGCCTCAATCACTACCTATCGTCTAACTTCTACAACAAGTGAGGCAGGGGTCCTAAAGACAACAATGAACTCTCTTTCATTACACAGTCATAATTCATCCCCAGAGGAGGTCCAGTTTCTGCACTGAATGAGGCAGGGGTCCTGTGGTGAAAAAAGTAGTATGTGATTATGTAATTAAAGATTGTATCAATGTGTATACTCACAAGGGTGCCCAGGCAACTTGAATTCTGGCATTGCCTAATTTTGGAGTGTTGACTTTGCAACCTTAATGTTCTTCTCGTGTAGATTTGTGAGTTTGCGTGTGGGTGTGAAATTTCTTAGGGTTTAAAAAAGCAAACTGAAAAAACAAATTCCATCACTTGCCATCATGTTGATACCCACGTAGTTCAGCAGCAGGATGGACCTTTGGATCCACTGCATAGACCTCTGCCATTTGAGCTAAGGGCATAGATATTTGCTGATTGCAGAGGAACGGTGAGACTCAGGAATCTTAGATTCCACTCCAGGCTCTGGAGAAGAGTGTCATCAAGTGGTTACATGGTCTTCCTGCCTGTTTTCCCCAGGCTTGTCCCCTTCTGCCCCATCCCCTCCATCCTGTCCCTGTCAGAGTCTTTTCTCTTCCCCACCCCTGGCTTCTGGTCCCAGTCCCATCCTCCTCACTTAGCAAGTACCAGTGTCCACTACTCAGGTTTCTTATCCCTGAGTGTGTCCCAGTCCCACCTCACTCTTCCAGTCCCAGTCTCCTTGCCCAGCCAATCTCAGTTCTCCTCTTCCTAGGTCCTCATTCAATCTGTCTCCTTCTTCCCAGGCTCTAGCTGTGCCCCTTCAACCCATGTTCCCCAGGTTCACGTGCTCCTAGTCCCAGTCTTCCTCCCAGGACTCTCATCCAAACTCTGGGTCTCCCTCCCCACCCCTACCCAGTTCCTTGTCCAAGTCTCCTTGCCCAGCCAGTCCTAGTCTCTCAGCCCTGGCTTCTCAAACAGTCTCAGTTTTACCCCCACCCACTGACTCCCAATCCATACAACTCATTTTCCTCCCTGCTCCACATTTCCCTTTCCTCCTAACCCGCTGTCAGTCTCCAATCCCAACCTATTTCCCATGCTCCTGCATGTTCATCTCTTGATTCCTCTGCTTTCGAATCAGGCATCCTCCCTCACACTACCTGGACCTCGCAGGGGATGGGGCACTGTCTGCAGAGAAAGTCTCTCTGCTCTCAGCACAGGTGCCTGAACCTGGCACAACCCAGAGCAGCAATTGCAGGGAACATCCTGCTCAGCCCCCACTGGCGCATACCAGTGCAGACAGAATCTTCAGGGATTTTAGCTGCTAAAAATCTAAGTCTCTACTGGAGAATATGCTAATAGATTTTTCAAAAGTTTATTAACCGGCCAAATTTGGGTGGATTTTCAGAGGGACAGCAAAAGGCACATCCCTGACACAAAAGCCACTGTCTCTGCTCCAAAGTGTTATGAGTGCTAGAGACTTTCAAAGATGAGATTGGGGGAAAACAATGTATTTTTTCCCAGCTTTGTTCTCGAAAACGGCTAAACTGTTTTGGTGGATATTTTCCAAAATCTATTAGCTTAAGCCAGACACTCAGCATCTCCAGTTTCAGCCCACATGTTTAACGTTTAGCAAAATTATAAACAACGGACATGGGGTCCTATAATGGAAAGAATTGGGCAACCTGCCTCACCTATAATATAAAAGTCTTAGTCAATTTAGGTCATTCGTATAGGTCCCCTCCAAAAGAGAGCAAATCTTCTCAAGTTTTAAGAAAAGGTAGAAAATGGAGCCTTCTCCCACCCCTTTTGGGGTCTCCAACAAAAGGGGCAGATAAAGATGCCTTCTTCCAGAAAGTGTTTCATAAGGCGCTATGGTCAGGCAATCACAAGGGAGAATTCTAAAGAGCAAGGAGGAGATGTGAGCAGGTGACACCATCTAAAAAGAGAAGAAATAATCCAGGGAAGAATGAAATCCTCACCTGTGCTTTTGTGAATCTGCCTCACTTGTCCACACAAAAAAAGACCATTCTTCACGGTGAAAAGTTTAAAGAGTTTTTTCAGAAATTCCACATGGTCCTGAAGAGGCTGTTCCTTTTATAGCTCTCAAACACTGGCTAGTTACTATTTTCCTTCCTCTAATTCTGCCTTCAAGCTAGAAGATTGAGCTCTGCAGGATGTGTCAGTTTCTACAGCCACTGAGTCTGGGGGCCACCTTGTCCACTACAACAGAAGAACCCACATAAGGCCAGGAAGCTCTGCAACGTTTTTCAGAATGCCATCAGTGGAGCATGACAGCGAGACCCATGGATATCCCTAGAGCCACAAGGATATCCAACATTTCTTAAGGTATCTGCAGAGGTATTTGCACTGAGGCCCCTCGCCTCTGTACTATACCACTGGCTGTTTCCACAACGCAGTACAGTTTCAGGAAGTCATGTCTTCTCCGGTGTCCACAGTGCTGAACACTCCCCTAAGACAGAGAGAATGCATGGAGAGGGACTCCCTTTCAGTCTGAGGGGTGAGATACTCTGGAGAGTGGCCACACCTTCCCCCTTTTCCTACCCAGTCATACCTCCTTCTAACTGTGCAGGCCTGACCCAGAAGGCTCAGGGAAGATGGGCATATTTGGAACCAGAGAAGAAGAGGAACCATGCCTGATAGCCACTTATCTCCTTTTGAGCACTCTCTGCTGGATTGCATCAGGTTTTGTTCCCAACTGTTTGTGCTGATGGAGGTGAGAATATGGGCATGAATTCAGAGAAGAGCATCTTTCTGCTCACATCAAATCCAGCCAAGCAAAAACCAAAAAAAAAAAAAAAAAAAGGGGGGGGGGGGGGGGAGAGAGGGAAATTGTTAAATTTTCTTTTCCCTTTCAAATATTCCACAAGATCCCCACATGCCACAGACTGAAGAGGCTTTTCCTTTTAGAACTGTTTTCAAAGGCTGAATTTTTCCATCTCCTTAGCCTGTCTCCACTTGTCTCATTCAGCCCTCATGTTTGCTTTTATCCTGCAAGATTTGTCAGTTCCTGCAACCATCAGATTTGGAGCATTTGGAGAAAGATGCTATTCTGGCATATGAGCTACCCACGTGGAAGAAGAATGGGGAGATTACACAGGGGTCGTGTGGAACAGAAGAAAAGATCAAATGGATTCATTCTCTTTTTTTCTTTAAGGGTTTTTATGCTGTACCTATTTTGGGGGCGAGAAGGGGTTCTCTTTCCATCACCTTGAAGTTCCAGGAGCCCTCTTGATGCTAGCAGGATGAAATCCATTCCAGTGCAGTGGGCCCTATGCATCACTTCAATCCTCTTTCAACCTGTAACGGAAGATGGAAGTGGGATTTCAGTGGTAATAAGACCTTCTGCAGACCCATAACTGGGATGAATTTCACCTTCACTGTGGAAATTTCTAGAAGCCACATTGCAAATCCTATTTGTATTTAATGGTAATAATACATGATTAGTTCACATTTAACAAGGAAACCAGTAATGATATACAAAATATTAACTTTGAGCAATGTGGCCATGGTAACTTAGGAGCTACTTTACCTTTTGATGTTTCCTAACTGGGGAGTTCTTGATTTCTCAGCCTTACTGTACAGTTTTACATTAATTCTTGTTTCTTTGCATTTCATTCCCTTTTGTGCTTAGTGAGAAAATTGTGATTCATTCTGCGATACATCTATGGGAACTTAAAAGAAAAAAAATTACCCCTGGTTAAAGACCAAGCATGGAAACATTCAGCCCTGTAAGAAGTCTAGAGAGAAAGTGAAAAGCAGCGGTTAGGATGAAAGCTGACACTCCCTGTGGAGTCGGGAAGAGGATTACAGCTGACAAAATGGGCTGGCAAGCATATGGAGGCAGAGATTTGGGTGGATGTGTTGGACTGCAGAAGCTTGCTATAGCCTAGTGATGAGCTTTAGAGCAGCTTCCCCACTCCCTTTTTGCTAAAGGTAGTTGGTAGATACCATAGGCGTGAACACAGTATCAAGTAGATTACCTAATATGACTATCTAGATTATTTTAGACAGAGATTATTGGGTCTTCTTACCTCTCCAGCTCAGTAAATCAGTCTCTCCCCCACCCTGCCCATTTTTAAGATTGAAATAATCTTTGACGTCACAGATGGGTCATAACAGAAACAATATCTTCCACTTCTTTGCACCTGGGCAAGTGCTGCCTTTCAAAATGAATTTTCCAGGAAACAGATAACTGAATTACCTGAGGGCTGATCCACTTCAAAGGGTCTCTTTATAGAAGACATAATCAGATTCTGATGCTTTGATCAAGGGAATCTACCAACTGCTTATTCGATCACAACTCTATGTGCCATGAAAAGATACCTAATCAATTACAGAGCAGACATCTGCTCTGAATAATATTATTGATGACTTGATAGAAAGAATGCCTACTACAAAGAGTAAATCCATGGGGAAAGCTGGCAGGTGGCTGAGAGCCAGGGGGACTCAAGCCGGACAGAGGGTGGCCAGCCAAGAAACAAGTAGCCAATGATTAGATGAGAGCATCTGTTGTGCTCTCATGCAGAATGGAGCTGAAGTAGCGGCCACAAAGAAGGATCCAATGTTCAGTCTTGAACACTAAAATGAGCCCTTATGTGACCATTCATGAGCATACAGACTGCATCTTTCCACCCTTTCCCATTCTCCCTGCAGCCCCTATGTGGTTTGAGAACAGAAATGGTGTGGTTCTCCTGCACTGGGGTATGGGGGCAGGTCCTGGAAGACTCACACAATTGATAGTGCAGGGAACGGTACTTACTTTCTGTGTGCCATGCATAGAACTGTGGGTCCCTGCAGGGTTCCAACAACTGCTAAGAGTTTGGGTTTGAATCCGGATCAAAGCTTTCCCCCAAGTTTCAGGGTGTTCTGGGCTTTTGCCTCAGGCTATCTGTATTGTAAGACTCTAATGCTACTTTGTGCCTCTAGGGCTCCTAGGCTTAGTATTCTGATTTTTATACAAGAAACAGCAGAGGGGAATTCAGTAAACCCATTGGGTTCAGGGATCGGCACCACCATGTTGCGCAATGGACACTTGACAAAATTACTGTACTTAGTGACGGACACTGGGGGGCAGGGGGTTATGTCATTCAGTCGTTCAATTTTTTGAAAAATTACCACGGACCTCAACATTTTTACTGCGGACACATTGCTGACCCCTGATTATGTTGCAACAGCTCTGCTTCTGGTCTGCCTTAATGACCTCTCCTTAGCTTATGCAAACAGGCCTTGCTAGCTATATCCATCACTCTATCCCTATTAGGAAAGCTAGAGGGCTTCATTTGAATGTACTGTGGGTTATTAGAGAAATAAACAATTAGCTTAAGCAGAGATCATCCAGTAAAGTGCTGGCTCCAAGTGGGACCTCGCTGTTAAGAACTGATGTAAAGAGTTGCCAGAGAAGCCATTTGCAGTGCACGAATTTTATTGTTCTTACAAACCCCAGGAACTAGGCTGCATATTTAGGCTGGGCGGAATTCAATTTTATATACATCTTTAACAGATAATATCAATGAGTTTAAGCATTTTTTTCCCCAATTTTTATCCATTTAAATTTTCACAGTTGCGGGAAATTACACAGGGTGTCAGACAATAATTATCTAATGACAGAAGATGTTGAGATTCCAAAAGTTAGAGCTTTATAATCGTTAAAACACAAGTTGTCAACATCACATGCCAAAATATACAAAGTAAATATCTTCAAATCAAACTCGAATAAATTCTCAAGCAGCATTTTTCTTATTCTGCCTATTTAAGTTTTGATGATCATTGATGGAAATATTTTTGTCATCATTTGTGTGTACACTGAAATTGATTTATACTGAAATTTACCAATAAAAACCAAATCCTTCCAAGCCTATGAATATTATTGAGCTAAACCATTCATGTAACGCACACCAGAGAGAGCAGGCTTCTCTAAAGAAGCCCCTAAAGATCTGGCATGGATTCCTCTTCTTTCCATCTCAGGGATATTTCTGTTGGGGGTCAGGTTCATCAATTAAGATACAAATATGGGCAAGACTATCACTCAGTGGCTCTCAACTTTTCCAGACTACTGCACCCCTTTCATGAGGCTGATTTGTCTTGCATACCCCCAAGTTTCACCTCCCCCAAGTTTCACCTCACTTAAAAATGACTTGCTTACAAAATCAGACATAAAAATACACAAGTGTCACAGCACACTATTACTGAAAAATTCTCTCATTCTTAAATAAATCAACTGGAATATAAATATTGCACTTACATTTCACTGTATAGTATATAAAACAGTATAAACAAGTCATTGTCTGTATGAAATTTTAGTTTGTACTGACTAAGCTGCTGCTTTTTATGTTGCCTGTTGTAAAACTAGGCAAATATCTAGGTGAACTGATGTACGAGACCTTGGTGTACCCCCAGGGTACACATAGCCCTGGTTAAGAACCACTGGTTGAGTTTTACAAATGTTTTATAAATGAAATTAACAAGAGGAGACATGATAAAGGTATAACAAATAATGAAAGGTACAAGGCAGATTGGACACTTGATTTTCCTCTTTAAAACAGAAGGACAAAAGTAGATGAAATAAAAATGAAAGGCAGCAGATTTAAAACTGATTTAACATGACATATATTAAGCCTGTTGAACTTATTACAATAAGATAACATTGAGCTCAGCAAGATTCAGAAAGAAATAGGATAGTTACAAGGATAACAAGAAAATGCACTGTTACATTAAACAGAATTTAAATATTTGTAGTAGGGATACAACCCTTTATGCTTCAGGTCATACGCCAATCTCTAGCTGTTATTCCTCCATTAGCATCAATGTGAGTCTTGCCATTATATTCAAAGGGAGTAGGATCAGCCCCTAATTAACTATGGCAACATTTCTTGCACATTCCACTGAAGTGTGTGGCATAGGCCACTGGATTTGATAGACCATAGATCAGACCAAATTATCAATGATGTTTGGCAAATATATCCACGTTGTGTGTTTAATTTTCGTAATCAATCAAAAGTCCTCACACATCTGTTAATGTGCATTTTTACAAACTGTCTTTATCCCTTTACAAAAATGTGCCACATATCACTAGGAAATTCTTATTGCTGAAGGTGACTTACTTCAGCTGACATGTTAAAAGTTCTTGCCCACTTAAAACTCCAATTCAACTCTTCACAGAGCATGGCACAGGTTCTTGGCAAAATTCCAGCTCAGGCAGTGACACTGGGCATTCAGTCTATCTAAGGTACTTATATGATTCCCATTGCCATAATAGATGAGCATCTCAAAATCATATTATATTCATCCTCAACACCGCTGTGAGGCAGGGAAGTGCTATCGCCCTGACTACATGACTTGCCCACAGTCACACAGGAAGTTTGTGGCAGAGTAGGAAATCAAATTTGTATTAGTCCCAGACTAACCATTGAACCATCTTGCATTATATTGTATTAGTTACATTTGAGGAATTTAAATCCCCTCTTGCTTCAGTGAGGATATTTTTCTTCACTTATTGCCCTAAGCTGTTGAATACTGCGGTTGTCAACTGTCATGCTCAACCCTACAGAGGTCTGCATTTCAGTGGTGAGTGAAATGATTCATATGTGAAGTCTTTTATTTTAAAAAAAATTTAAACTCTAAAGTATTTTCTTCAAACTTTACAATAAAAATAATCACCTCTAGCTTGAGATGAAAAATGGAAAGAGTTAACTCAAAAGGAAAAATTATTGGAAAGCTGGAAATGATTGGAGAGAACATAGCGGGCTGTAATGAAAGTCATCTTGCAACTTTATCTACCAGTGCAGTTGTAAAAACTGCAAATGTTATCATCCATAAATCAGTTGGTAAAGTACTTTAGGACTTTGTTTGAAAGGCTCTCCACAGATTTATGTTCATGATTAAACGGTGTCCTCCAAAACATTGAAGATAAATCATCATTATGCCCATGAAATCCCCTTATTGGTTGGCATCCATAACCTAAGTTAAATGATCTACCAATATGTAAATTACATATGAACATCACTATGGTTCTGATCCTGTTGGGTGTTGAGCACCCTTCGTTCCCAGAGAAGCCAATGGAAGTTAAGGGTGCTCAGCACCCTTTATTTTCCACACTGAAAGTCCTATGGGTAAAATGGTAGAGAATTTAGATGCACTTTGAATAATCTTGTGTTTCCAGTTTGTGTCTATGAATCTAATCAAAGCATCCAGATTATTTCATGCCCATTTAAATCAAAGGGATGTTTTTGCATTGAACTCAGGGAATTAGATCAGGGCTTTATCTTTACTTTGATTTTGATAACTTTTCCTTTAATGTTTCCAGTGGTCAGTCATGGGCCAACTTTATCCCTTCTCTATCAGGACAAAAGCTGACTGGGCAGAGATAAAGATATCCTTTAGAATGGAATCTCCACCCATTTTGGCCATGAGTCACAGGCATTCACAGAACACAGAAAAAAAGTTTCTGTGGCCCAGCCAAAATTTTGCTGAATCACTCAGCTAGGTACAGCAGCCAAATCTGAGAATCCCCTGCTGTGAAAGACCACAAATCTTTTGTCGAGAATAGGCCTCATAAAGCTTAGCTACAAACAGCTGAAGTTCAATAGCAAGAATAATTGCCTGATGGTTTTTCCAAAGCAGGAGGTCTAAACAATCCAGCAATGCATGCACAACTCCTATGCCTGCTCACAGTTTTTGTCTCTGCCTGTAATTGTTTATTTTGTTTTATTCTGAAGAAAAGTCTATAGTCCTCCACTAAAATTAATAATAATAAAAGAAGCAAGCGTAAGTCATTTGAGTTCAGTTTTTATGCAGTACACCAAAATAGGCTTAAGTTAAAAGTGATAGCAGTGCATTGAATGAATTGTAAGATTTGTTTTTATCTTTTCTTATTGAACAGATTCCTGCAGTTTACTTTTTTGAGCATCTTACGGCATCTTTGGATCAGCCAACAAAGAAATTCTTTTTTGACACAGCATGTGGTCAAATGAAGATCCAGTTCAAAGTGACATGAAATCAGAAATACTGGCTATATAACAGGTATTGTCTTTTTCTATACCTCTGTTCTTCATTGTCAGTAGTAGCCATAACTGAAGAGACACACTCACAAAGAAGTGAGAAATGTTCAAAGTGGGCAACAGATGCTTTATTAGAAGCCAAGCCTTTCTCTTTTCTCTATTCATTTTATCCTAACACCGGCAGGTTTCCAAGAGGGAAAAAAGCAGCTTTGAAGTTTTTTTTTCTTTTAAACTGATGTATTTTTTTTAAATAGGTCCTAATTTCAAATCCTTCAGTGAAGTCTGACTTAATGCTCTTATGTTACAAAATATTTAATGCTTTAATAATAGGATGATTACCAGTCTCCCTTTATATTTAGCATTTTTTCTAATTACTAATTGGAGAGAGGCTACCAACCACCAGTTCTTGCAGAAATATCCTCAGATAGGACACAAGCTCTACTCCTCTTGGGAGGCATGTAACTATGGTGGACCTTTGACTTGAGTAGCCTGGCAACAGTTCACCAGTTTGTTCCATTCTCCTAATGAAAATATTTTTTACCGTCACATGTTTTGTGAAAACTGTAGTTTGAACACCTGTAATAGGCTCTCTAAGTGGTCCCTACCCGGCTAAACTCTTATTGAAGTCTGTTGGATTTTTGCCTGAGTAATGAGTGCAGAATGGGGCCTAAAGAGAATACCGTCCAGATCCCCAACTTAGTGTAAAATCAGATTCCTTCCATTCAAACTAGTCCATATCCCCCATTCCGTGCTCTGTGGGTATGCATCATATGTTCAACATAACAGCATCCCTATAGCCCTATTTCACATAGGGGCCTTACTCTGCTCAGATGTAATTTCATTGACTTCACTGGAATTACTGCTGATTTACACCAGTATAAGTGAGAAAAGAATCAGAACCAGGATGTTCCTTATGTTCCATGCCAGAGAACAGAGCTCTACAGACCCACCTTGGAACCTAATTATGAAACTGTGGCAGAGTCATGAGGATAAGTAATATACACTCTCCCTTGTTAAAGCACATAGCTTAACACTTAAAAGGCAAGTTTAGTTTATATAGGTGAAAGTATGAAAGCAACAATTCACTCACAAGGAGTCAAAGATGAAAAGATCAGACAAAGACTGCAATCAGCAGGGGAAATCGTCATAGTATCACTTCATGTGGCAGGTCCCTTATGATATCACTCCATTACTACTCTGAATGAATGTTCCATAAAAATATTCATACAGCACTTCTTCAAATCACACACACACACACACACACACACACACACACACACACACACACACAATTAAATGAATACATAACTCAAGGCTAGATACTTCTCTCACAAGCCTGGGTTAAGGGACTGCAAGAAGATGGAAATGGGACCAATGTTGGCAGAAAGGAGGGAGCACCATATCCAGAGAATGCTGCTCCCCTTTGCTGTGAGCCTGTTGAATCTCACTTGACTGTAGAAGCTCTCTCACTTGACCAATTGGGTCTCAATGTGCTGGGAAGGAGTAGGGACTAAGAGCCACTGATCTCCATGCTGTGCTTTCTCAGAACCCAGCAGATATACATGAAGGAGTTAATACTGTTGCTAGCAACACTAATTTTTTCTCTATGCCTGCCCTCTCCTCAGGGAGGAATTACTATGTAGTCAGAGCCAGTGGCAGCATTGCCTCTAAGGACGCCATGCTGCCAGTGGGAAGGGAACTTTGAACATTACCAATGAGCGGAAACTCCCGTGGAGTCAGTGGCTCCTTTTCCTATAGATGCCAAGAATCAGTGGGGCTTTGAAGGCCACGCCTCCTGTCTCTTCCATGAGCCAACAAACTGTCCCTCCAGAGAGAGGAGCATTAGTCAAAAACTCCATGAGGACAGCACTTTCTTGGCTCCTCTTCTCCACCTTCTATGGGTTTTACCATAGGAGGTTACAGAGCAGCCTCAGTGATTCATTACCTATTACCATGTAACTTCCAGTTTACTTTTCATTCTAAAGCCAGGTAAGAGCACAAAAAGACTATGCAATTACTTTTTTGTTATATGATACATAACATATACTTCCCTTCCACTAGCACAGGTGTGCAGTGAAATATTAACAAACAGTGAAGACTTTTAGTAATATGCACAGTGCCAGAGCTTAGCCAATCTGTGCTTCATTATAAAATAATCATCTGACACTATCACATAGTCCTACCTCTTCATTCTCCATCCTCCCCTGTTCTATGTCACTAATCAGAAAATAATTACATCTAAGAAGCAACTGTTCAGCTATTTACATAATCAAACAAACCCCAGTTCCACACATAACTGTCTTAGGATCAGAAGTTTGAGTTTGTTTATAGCAGTAAAAGTTGGTATAAGAGTACAACAAAAATAACTATTAGTTATAAACTACAGAATTAATACTTTTGTCTGATCATTGTTGTTATCACTTATTTCCAGAGATATCACATTATTATTCAGAATATTGAAATGCTGGTTTCAGAGGAACAGAAGACTTCTTTCTTTATAAGGACAGTTGCAATTTCTATTCTTATCACTTTTGTGCTCAGAAGCGAGGAATTAAAATGTCAGTGTTTATTGTTGTTTCTTCATATTTTATGTATAAAGCTGTGTGTGAATGTACTACAAATAAAAGGGCTCCAATGAGGGGAATAAAGAAAGTAAATTATTTATAGAATAAGACCATGAATTTTATTATCACAAACACAAATATATTGAAAAATATCTTTGTAAAATATGTGAATCAGCTTTATAGTATAAAAATAAAACTAAACTAGAAAAGTGAGATGCCATCGGGCGGTGAGAGGGAGGGGAAGAGAGAGCACTCAAAAAGATCAAGAGAGCTAATCTTCAAGTTATAAAGTCAGTGAGTCGAGGAATTGAATAGATTAACCTGATACCAAAAGTGCTACATATCCATATAAATTCAGAGGAAACACAAAGCATCTGTCAGAAAGGATGGCCAGTATGTAGTTCTTTGCACTGTGTCTTTAAATTTCTACGTTCTCCTAATGTACAAGGGTTTGGCAGCCATTTTGGGGTCTCAGAGTTCAAGGCAGACGTACAAGAAGATGCACACACACTGTTCACTCTCTTTCGTGCAGAACACAATTTTTGTTCCTTATTGTTGTCCCTTCCATGTAAAATAAAGTGCATTCGGACTCAAACTATTTGTTTGTCCTTTGTGTATGGAAAAAACTGTAGCTCACTGTAGTAAATGAGACTGTGGGAGGAGAAATATTTGTAAGCAGGTCAATATGAAATAGGCAGCATAACCCCAGCAAGAGGGAACTTTAAAATATCTGAACAGTTGGTATGAGGGCCAGGTCCTTAAGGTGGTTTCAGCTGGTGAGGAAACATCATGGAGTGAAGTTAGCAAAGCAACTCTTGGGTGGTGGGAAAGAAAGAAAGAAAAGTCAAAGTTGTTAGATGAACCCCACATGCACGTCAGGCAGACAAAAGTAACCAATTTGCAAGGACAGGGCTTGTGGGTGAAATCCTGGCCCCAGTGAAGTCAATAAAAGTTTTGCCATTGACTTCAGTGTTACCAGGATTTCACCTAGTAAAGATACCAGGAAATCACTAATATCTCATGTCTACACTTACCAGTAGTGTAGCACTACTGCATAGAATCATAAAATCATAGAATATCAGGGTTGGAAGGGACCTCAAGAGGTCATCTAGTCCAACCCCCTGCTCAAAGCAGGGCCAATTCCCAACTAAATCGTGCCAGCCAGGGCTTTGTCAAGCCTGGCCTTAAAAACCTCCAAGGAAGGAGACTCCACCACCTCCCTAGGTAACAGATTCCAGTGCTTCACCACCCTCCTAGTGAAATAGTGTTTCCTAATATCCAACCTGGACCTCCCCCACTTCAACTTGAGACCATTGGTCATTGTTCTGTCATCTGCCACCACTGAGAACAGCCGAGCTCCATCCTCTTTGGAACCCCCCTTCAGGTAGTTGAAGGCTGCAATCAAATCCCCCCTCATTCTTCTCTTCTGGAGACTAAACAATCCCAGTTCCCTCAGCCTCTCCTCATAAGTCATGTGCTCCAGACCCCTAATCATTTTTGTTGCCCTCCGCTGGACTCTTTCTAATTTTTCCACAGCCTTCTTGTAGTGTGGGGCCCAAAACTGGACACAATATTCCAGATGAGGCCTCACCAATGTCGAATAAAGGGGAACGATCACGTTCCTTGATCTGCTGGCAATGCCCCTACTTATACAGCCCAAAATGCCATTAGCCTTCTTGGCAACAAGAGCACACTGTTGACTCATATCCAGCTTCTCGTCCACTGTAACCCCTAGGTCCTTTTCTGCAGAACTGCTACCTAGCCATTCAGTCCCTAGTCTGTAGCAGTGCATGGAATTCTTCTGTCCTAAGTGCAGGACTCTGCACTTGTCCTTGTTGAACCTCATCAGGTTTTTTTCTGCCCAATCCTCTAATTTGTCTAGGTCCTTCTGTATCCGATCCCTACCCTCTAGTGTATCTACCACGCCTCCTAGTTTAGTGTCATCTGCAAACTTGCTGAGAGTGCAGTCCACACCATCTTCCAGCTCATTAATGAAGATATTGAACAAAACCGGCCCCAGGACCGACCCTTGGGGCACTCCGCTTGAAACCGGCTGCCAACTAGACATGGAGCCATTGATCACTACCCGTTGAGCCCGACGATCTAGCCAGCTTTCTATCCACCTTACAGTCCATTCATCCAGCCCATACTTCCTTTACTTGGCGACAAGAATACCGTGGGAGACCGTATCAAAAGCTTTGCTAAAGTCAAGGAATAACACATCCACTGCTTTCCCCTCATCCAGAGGGCCAGTTATCTCATCATAGAAGGCAATTAGGTTAGTCAGGCACGACTTCCCCTTGGTGAATCCATGCTGACTGTTCCTGATCACTTTCCTCTCCTCTAACTGTTTAATAATTGATTCCTTGAGGACCTGCTCCATGATTTTTCCAGGGACTGAGGTGAGGCTGACTGGCCTATAGTTCCCTGGATCCTCCTTCTTCCCTTTTTTAAAGATTGGCACTACATTAGCCTTTTTCCAGTCATCTGGGACCTCCCCCGATCGCCATGAGTTTTCAGAAATAATGGCTAATGGCTCTGCAATCTCATCTGCCAACTCCTTTAGCACCCTCGGATGCAGCGCATCCGGCCCCATGGACTTGTGCACGTCCAGTTTTTCTAAATAGTCCCGAACCACTTCTTTCTCCAGAGAGGGCTGGTCACCTTCTCTGAATATTGTGCTGCCCAGTGCAGCAGTCTGGGAGCTGACCTTGTTTGTGAAGACAGAGGCAAAAAAATCATTGAGTACATTAGCTTTTTCCACATCCGGTCACTAGATTGCCTCCCTCATTCAGTAAGGGGCCCACACTTTCCTTGACTTTCTTCTTGTTGCTAACATACCTGAAGAAACCCTTCTTGTTACTCTTAACATCTCTTGCTAGCTGCAACTCCAAGTGTGATTTGGCCTTCCTGATTTCACTCCTGCATGCCTGAGCAATATTTTTATACTCCTCCCTGGTCATTTGTCCAATCTTCCACTTCCTGTAAGCTTCTTTTTTGCGTTTAAGAACAACAAGGATTTCACTGTTTAGCCAAGCTGGTCGCCTGCCATATTTACTATTCTTTCTACACATCGGGATGGTTTGTTCCTGAAACCGCAATAAGGATTCTTTAAAATACAGCCAGCTCTCCTGGACCCCTTTGCCCTTCATGTTATTCTCCCAGGGGATCCTGCCCATCTGTTCCCTGAGGGAGTCAAAGTCTGCTTTTCTGAAGTCCAGGGTCCGTATTCTGCTGCTCTCCTTTCTTCCTTGTGTCAGGATCCTGAACTCGACCATCTCATGGTCACTGCCTCCCAGGTTCCCATCCACTTTTGCTTCCCCTACTAATTCTTCCCTGTTTGTGAGCAGCAGGTCAAGAAAAGCTCTGCCCCAGTTGGTTCCTCCAGCACTTGCACCAGGAAATTGTCCCCTACACTTTCCAAAAACTTCCTGGATTGTCTGTGCATCGCTGTATTGCTCTCCCAGCAGATATCAGGGTGATTAAAGTCTCCCATGAGAACCAGGGCCTGCGATCTAGCAACTTCTGCTAGTTGCCAGAAGAAAGCCTCGTCCACTTCATCCCCCTGGTCTGGTGGTCTATAGCAGACTCCAACCACGACATCACCCTTGTTGCTCACACTTCTCAACTTTATCCAAAGACTCAGGTTTTTCTGCAGTTTCATACCGGAGCTCTGAGCAGTCATACTCCTCTCTTACATACAACGCAACTCCCCCACCTTTCCTGCCCTGCCTGTCCTTCCTGAACAGTTTATATCCATCCATGATAGTATTCCAGTCATGTGAGTTATCCCACCAAGTCTCTGTTATTCCAATCGCATCATAGTTCCCTGACTGTACCAGGACTTCCAGTTCTCCCTGCTTGTTTCCCAGGCTTCTTGCATTTGTGTATAGGTACTTAAGATAACTCATCTATCGTCCCTCTTTCTCAGTATGAGACAGGAGTCCTCCCCTCTTGCGCTCTCCTGCTTGTGCTTCCTCCCAGGATCCTATTTACCCACTTACCTCAGGGCTTTGGTCTCCTTCTCCCGGTGAACCTAGTTTAAAGCCCTCCTCACTAGGTTAGCCAGCCTGCTGGCGAAGATGCTCTTCCCTCTCTTCGTTAGGTGGAGCCCGTCTCTGCCTAGCACTCCTCCTTCTTGGAACACCATCCGATGGTCGAAGAATCCAAAGCCTTCTCTCCGACACCACCTAGGTAGCCATTCGTTGACTTCCACGATTCTACGGTCTCTACCCAGGCCTTTTCCTTGCACAGGGAGGATGAACGAGACCACCACTTGCGCCTCAAACTCCTTTATCCTTCTTCCCAGAGCCACGTAGTCTGCAGTGATCCGCTCAAGGTCATTCTTGGCAGTATCATTGATGCCCACATGGAGAAGCAGGAAGGGGTAGTGATCCGAGGGCTTGATGAGTCTCGGCAGTCTCTCCGTCACATCGTGTATCCTAGCTCCTGGCAAGCAGCAGACCTCTCTGTTTTCCCGGTCGGGACGGCAGATAGATGACTCAGTCCCCCTGAGGAGGGAGTCCCCGACCACCACCACTCTCCTCCTCCTCTTGGGAGTGGTGGTTGTGGAACCTCCATCCCTAGGACAGTGCATCTTTTGCCTTCCAATCGGTGGAGTCTCCTTCTGCTCCCTTCCCTCAGATGGGTCATCTAGTCCACTCTCCGCATTAGTACCTGTAGAGAGAACATGGAAACGATTGCTCACCTGTATCTCCATTGCTGGTGCATGGACGCTCCTCTTTCTCCTTCTGGAGGTCACATGCTGCCAAACCTCTTCACAATCCTTCTGCCCCTGCTGCGCCTGCTCTGAATCTTCAGAACATTGTGGCCGTAGAAGCATCTCCTGACGTCTGTCCAGGAAATCTTCATTTTCCCTTATGCAACGCAGAGTCGATACTCGTTTCTCCAGACCTCGAACCTTCTCTTCCAATATGGAGACCAGCTTGCACTTTGTACAGACAAAGTCGCTTCTGTCCTGTGGAAGAAAGACAAACATGGCACAACCTGTGCAGGTTACAACAGCTGATCGCTCACCTTCCATATCACCTTCCTCTTAAGAGCTTCCTTGGCTGTTGCAGGAACTACTCAGAGAAACCTGCAGATGAAAGCCTCAGTGAGCTCTCCCCGGGCGAACTCCCAGGCAAACTCCCTCTGTTAGCCTCTGCTGTTCGCCGCTCAGCTGGTTCGCTGCTGACTGCCCTTATATACCAGTCAGGCCCATTCAAGGCCCACCTGGAACAAAGCACTCCCAATTCACACTTTTCAAACAAACAAGCAAGCAATCAAGCAGTCGATGCAGCGAGTGTAGGTTTAGCAGGTCTGGTGAAGACATGCTAAACAGATGGCAAAGCACTCCCCCGTTGATTTGTGTACTCCACCTCCCCGACAAGCATAAGGAGAGCATCTCCCGTCGACACAGCGCAGTGTAGCCACCAGTGTAAGCAGATCTAACTACGTTGACTTCAATCATGTTATTCATGTGACTGAAGTTGTGTAAGTTAGATCGATTTACCATGGTAGCGTAGACCAGCCCCAAAACACAGTACTTCTAGCGGTACAGTGCCTCACATACTGGGAGCATACACAACACTGGAGCATGGGATAGGAACTAACTCAGAATTTACTGCAGCCACTTACTGCAGATTTTGGGTTTTTCTAGAGGTCTCCCAATCCATGCTCTTGCTTACTTAGTGTTCTATTTTCCTGTCTGCAGGCATATATAACACCATATGCCATGCACACTGAGAGAAAAACATCTCCTCTGTGTTTCCCAGGGTATCATACAACTTCTTATGTAAGGGCTGGACTCCAGAAACAACTAAAAGAACCTAAGAAAAGCTGAAGTCCAACAATAAACTTGATATGATACATTTTTTAGCGAAAGAACGTTTGAAGGAGGACAGAAGGTATTATGTTTTTTTAATCTATCACTGCAAGCAAGCTTTTAGCTAAGTGGCAAGGTCAAAGATCCTAGGGAAGATAGGCCCTTGCATTTATGTGATCACCACCTCATCTCAAACAATTCAAGCGTAAAAGAACATCTCATGTACATCTGCTCAGACAGTGGGTGGAAAGACATGAAAGGTGAAAGGTTAGAGCTTTTATTCATACCAGAAAAAAGACAATGTTCATAAGTTTTATTCTTAGGCCATCTTCAACAACTCCTTTTTCAAAATTCTCCTTTTTCAATACACGCTTGCTTTTTTTTCCTTTTAAAAAAAAATCTTTTGTTTGTGCTTTATGTATTCTACTTCCAACAAACAGTGCCTGAAAAGTCTGAAGGGTCAATTAAAGAGAGTTTTCTGGTATGGTTCAAATTTCAAAATCTCTCTAATCAACCTATTGCTTCAGGCACTCCAGCAATTGTTAATGCTCAGATACTATGATGAGAGAGACCATACAGGTACCTAGCCAGATAACCTTAAACAAGACTATGTTTAGTGGTACTCAGACCCTTCCTGTCCCTGTTCAGTGCGTTGCTGCAATTGGAATACATAGTTCAGTAGAGCTTTTGCAGAGAAGTAAACCGTAATCTGAAAAAAAGGAAGGAAGGAATATACATCTTCTTAGAACACTCACAGTCATGCTGCTCATTTTGTGGGGTCCCCTTTTTAGGTATTATTGAATTTTTATTTTATGTGCATATTCTTGTTACTAGCACTGCCCTCCTACAACTTGGTGCCACAAGATCTTTCCTCTGTCTGCTGTGAGACTCCGACAATCATCTAAGAAAGCTAGCTCCTATATAATTGTACAGTGAGCCATACTTAAATGATCATGGCTTTTTCTGACATTCGAATGATGGGTTATTAGTGGTATTTTAGGATTTCAACACTGGGAAAATGGGAACCTGTAATTCCCTTCTGCACTGCAGCTTGAACTATTGCTAACACCAGACAGGGAAAAGGTGTGGCCTAACCCAGAGACTATTTCTTGTATCTTTTGCATGGTAATAAAATGCTAGCACCCTCTCAGTTTCCCACGTTCACTGCTTCCAGTGGAGCTGCACCAATTTACAGCTCTGAATCTTTCCTGTATCAACGCTTCCTCAATGACAGGAACAACTGGGGAATTATAACGTAAATGGTCTCAGTGTAAACACTGTCATGCAGAATGACTAAACTCACTTTACTCTTATAGAAGCTGCTGTATTCCAACAAAACCCTCCAAATGAACTTTTTTTTGTGGGAATTTAAGAAAATGGAGTAACACCAGGTTCATTATTGCATTGGAGAATGGCAATTGATGTTGTGTGTGAGTAATTTCTAACACAATTTTGGAACCTCGCGTATTTCATATTCAAATAGTTAAAGGCCTGGGGTGAAATCTGGGCCTTACTGAAATCATTGTGAGTTTTGCCACGAACTTCAATCGGGCCAGGATTTCACCCCTGAATTTGAAAGGAATATCCCATTTTACACAGAGCGTTACAGGCATAACAGATGCCAGTCAGACATCTAACTACCTGAATCTATGAGCATGATAAATGACATCAGCTACACTTATTTTCATTCAGATAATTATGGCTGCAAAAAAGAGATTGTTTCGGGAAAAAAAAAAAAAAAAAAAAAAACAATAATCAATCCCCTGGGGTATGTCTACATAGCAAAGAAAAATCCACAGCTGGCCCATGCCAGCCGACTTGAGCTTTGGGTCTGTTTCATGACCGTGCAGACTTCTGGTTTCAGCTGGAGCCTGAGTTCTGGGATCCTCTGACCTCGTAGTTACAATGTATTCTCGGATGTGCGCTTGGGGCAGTAAAGCTTCATGCCACCTGTCATGCAGGGCAGGCGGTAAAGTTACAAGCTAGTCCACAGGGAGTACGTGATGCGGTATGAAGGTTTTATTGGCATAAATTTGAACGGGACACATTATTCATGAGTGACAAGTCTACATATGGGGTAGGCAGGTCATTCCAAATGTATGCCAATAAAGCCTATACACCGCACCACACTCCTATGCATTTTGTGTAAGCCAAAAATGTTACTAAAAAGCTATTTGAGGAATTTGTAAGGGAGCTTTTTAAACAATGTACTGGGACTATTTCTTGTATCATGTAAAACCCTGGAGAGCCGAGAAAAAAATTAAAATTAATAGAGTAAAACATCTCAAAACAACCTTCAATGGCGTTCATATATCTAAAAATGTCATTGTTTTAAAGCAAAAGAACTCTGGTGCTTTCAAGAGAGTATTGGGTCCCAATGGAAATGAAGAATTGCCCCTTACACCTATCTCATAAAACTGGAAGGGACCCTGAAAGTCATTGAGTCCAGCCCCCTGCCTTTACTAGCAGGACCAAGTACTTATTTTTGCCTCAGATCCCTAAGTGGCCCCGTCAAGGATTGAACTCACAACCTTGGGTTTAGCACTGAGCTATCTCCCCCCCCCCCCCAATCAGTGGCTAAGAGCTCAGTAGTTCTCCAATTTCTAGCACAGCATAACTACAAGATGGCAGACTTTGGAGTGATGACATTTTGATGTCACGGGCCCAGGGCTAAATTCCACCCTTCTTGGTCCTCAGACAGAGGCAGTTTTGGGGAAAACAGTTTTATCAAATAATATGTTATCTATATTTAATTCTTATCCCCGTAGCCCATGATTTTAGTTTATTGTTCATTTATTGTGTGATGTTATGATTAACTCACATGCTATGTCATATATAATCATTGTACGCTAAATAGAGTTAAATTGCAAGATTATAGAAGTATGAGATTGATCAGTAGTTAGAAGGGATAATTAGGTATTAGGTAACTAAGTAAGTAGGGCTGAAACACAAGGCCTACAGGCTGAGGCCTGTAAGATTTTAGCTTAGCCGTACTAGGCCATAGACTTAAGAAATGCTTGACCCTATGCCACAAGATTACAGAAAAAGATGTACCAATGGGTAAAACTGCAAAAATTAACCATAAGAGTAATCTTTTGCTTACAAGATACCCAGTAGTCACATTTTTCTAACACATGCTCTAACCACAGGATGCACTATGGGCATAAATGCAAATGGCAATGAGGTATAGTCAGAATCACATTATAAAAAGATGGTACCCAGATTAGGAAAATTGATTTCCCTATGGGAAACTCCAGTAGGAACCATCCCTCTCCTGATGATCAATCCATAAGAAACCCATCAGACCGTGACACTATCTAGGAGGATGCGAGTATAACTATATTTGTAACTTGTGCATAGGTCTTTATAGAATTTCTATATGCATGGGTAACCATAAGTTTAACTGTAACTTTAATTAAACTTGTAAAGCAGACTAGACCTTGTACTTGTAAATGTATGAGTGGTCACTATCCTGGGCTTTATGTGTTCCTAAAGACTCTAAATCTGAAGCAAGTAGCAGAGGTGACTTTCATTCTGTTGAGCTTGAAACTGTAGCCACCAGAGCCGAACCCATGACGGTGTAATATACCACATTACTAAAGTCACTTTAAATAAAATAAAATAAAAGGCTACAGATCACTACATATTACTTACTTCATCCCCATCACCTGTCCCTCTTTTGCCTTCCTTTCCCCAATACTTTTCCACCTCATCATTGTTCTAGTTTAACAAATAATTCATTAATGAATGAAGAGAGGTAAGCTTTTAGAAGCAGAGTGAAAAATACAAAAACAATTAGACATGGCTCTCAGGACATAGCTGGTCTGATCTGTAACATGAAAATATTTTAGAACTTCCAGTTAAGGCCTGGATTCAGCAAAGCACTTTACCACTTGCTTAAGTTTAAGCATGTCCAGTGCCATTGACTAATATTCCTTCATTGATGTCAATCTGTTTCTTATCTTTCAGCCCTTTCCTTTTTGTTAGCTTTCATCCTTCCAGTAAATCCAGGCTTCGATCTGAAATTTTCAATCTAGAGTTTCTCTCCTCTCATGTCCCTTTAAGTTTTGGTAATTAAGAAACCGGCTACAGGGTGAAAACCTTGCATTGCAATAGGAGACTCTCAACAGCACCACTTACTGGATGCCGCCAAGCCTGAAAAATAAAATTTCAGCTGCTTCCTGCAAGATATCGAGGTAAACATTTTCATATCCATGGCACACTGCATGTGTCATTTTAGCAGCCTATAACTATCAACACTCCAAATGCTGTCTGTGATATTTCTAGTCTCTAAACACAAAGATAGCAAAAAAACTAGTATATGTACACACAAAAATTCAAGACGTCAGATTTACAAATTAAAAAACCTGGTTTACAATTACAGTACACTAATGTAATAAATAAATATTATTTTTCTCCTCTCAATCCTGCGTATTCTCCAGTAATTAATTTCCCTAACTGTTGAACTGGGAGGCATCAGAACTCCAGGAAGATCAACAGCGAATGACAGACCAGTTTGTCTCATAGTTTCTTGAATATAACTTAAAGAGGAACATTTGATCACAACCAAATTTCTAAAGGGAATATCATTTCAGTGTTAAGACTAATGAGACTAGCTTAATCTCATCCCTATAAACAAATCAGCTTAAGCCTAATGAAATCTTATTTTTGTAATTTAATTCACAAAAGAAACAGTTCAGTGTAAACAGACTTGTAGTGTACATTGTTTAGAGACTATTGACTTTCAAATTAGCCTGCTTTTCAAACATTTCACGTCAAAAATATAGTCAAAATGCAAATGTAGCATAAACGGCTCTATAATAAACGCTCATTCAACATTTATTCTTTCTCAAATCATCTTTTAAAGCTCTTTCATGCTAATGTCTAGAAGATGTGACATTAGAAAAATTGCTTTGACATGCTAAGGGGCTCCAAGATTAACAAAAAGAGAAAGAACAAGATAAAGCTTTCAAAAGACCTATTTCAGAGGAATTATTACTTCCTTTGAAAGTCTTCCAAGGTTGCAGTGCATTTAAGCTTGTTGGCATACATGTAAATGAAGGACTACAAAAGTATTCTGCTAAATTCAACTTGAATTAAACCTTCAGGCTAATGTTAAGGGATGAGGATAAAGGCCAAACCCTAGGCTGGCAACAACTCTAAAATGAGTTCTTGATTTGAGGACATCAGTAAGGGAGAATTATAACAAAAACTATAGAATAAAAATGTCAATAGCAGAAACCATAAATGCAATTCCCAGTACAAAACTGCTTGCACTGATGGACTTTTCTGATTGAGTAACATTCTACGCAGGTATATTAATCTATTCTGAACCACATTGCAGAGCAGAAACTGCTGTTCCACAACACTCAGCTGACAATTTCATCATCCTCTTTGCATAAAAAATACACAGCTTCTTCACAACAAAGGCTTGGTTTCATAATGATAAAAAGGCAATAGAAAGGATGTAGTTATCATGAAAAAAATATTGCAGTGCTTAATCATTGCAAGCTGCGGGTTACACCTGCACTTCTTTGATAGCCAGTCACTGTCCTAGTTGCATCCTGCTCTTAAAACTAAATTGGGAGAACACACTGCATCACAGAAGCCATATATATGGCTGGCGTGCTCCTAATATGAGGATGGCCTCCCTCTGGAGACTCCACCCTCTTCTTGGGGAAGCTCGAACCAAATCATAGCAGAGGGTGGAAAGGAGCGGGAAAGGAAAGCTTGCTTGTTTGTTTTCTAGGTCTTCCTAAGCCCTTTGGGAAACTGTAGATGCTCCATTATGAAATTTAACAAAAAGTTCAGCATTTGCATAATATACATATTAACATTTACACTGTATATGAGAGGGAATGGATCCAGTGCTGGGGACCGGCAGTCAGGGCGCTTGGGTTCTATTCCAGCTCTGCCATGAATTCACTATATGACCTTGGCACCCTTCTATGCTTTACCATAAAATTGGAACACCACTTACCTCTCCTACAGAAGAGAGGTTGACAGGCTTAATTAATTCATGTCTCAAAGCTATTTTGAAATCTTTAAATAAAATGCACTAACAAAGCTTAGCAAATTAACAAATACTTAACAAACTAAGTATTAATATTATACTAGTCCAAAGCTTTATCAGTATTTGGAAAACCCATTCTACCTTGCCATATTAACATATAAGAACAGACATACTGTGTCAGACCAAAGGTCCATCTAGCCCAGTATCCTGTCTTCCAATAGTGGCCAATGCCAGGTGTCCCAGAGGGAATTAACAGAACAGGTATTCATCAAGTGATCCATCCTATCGCACATTCCCAGCTTCTGGCAAACAGAGGCTAGGGACACCATCCCTGCCCATCCTGGCTAATAGCCATTGATGGACCTATCCTCCATGAATTTATCTAGTTCATTTTGAACCCTGTTATAGTCTTGGCCTTCACGACATCCTCTGGCAAGGAGTTCCACAGGTTGACTGTGCATTGTGTGAAAAAAATACTTCCTTTTGTTTCAAATCTGCACAGAGTTATAGTTTCACCACACAATGAAAAACAATCACAAGGGTTTGGGCCAGATTATCTGCTTCAGAGTTCATGCTCAGTGAAGTAGAGGGAGGAAGCTGGTTATAGCTCCTTTATTCTCTGCCCCATAGCAGGCTAGAGCTCCTAGGGGCTGCTCTAACATGTGCCAAGCGGCAACAATCCCTAGTGGATTGTGCACCTCTTGAGTATAGATGGAGCACAATATGCTCCTCCCAACTCGTCTAATGCCCAACCCCACCCACAATACATTCCCTGCACTGTGGGGAAGTTGGTGTAGGAGCCAACATTCCAGCCCTGTGACCCCCGGCGTCTCCCCCTTACCTGGGAATGAACAGATAGGGGAATGTTGCCAGTCTTTGCTCCCTTTGTGCTGCCTGTGTGGCACAAGGAGCAGAATGGTGCAAAGAGTTTGCCCCTTGATACTCACAGCTTCCAGTTCCAACCAGAAGGATATAATTAAGGTGTTTTAGATGCAACTCTGTAGATTCCTCTTGTCCCTCTCAAGGGAGGGGGGTGAGGGTTCCTGAGATGAATGTAAGGCTGACAGCATTTGCTTTGGTTGCATTCATACTCCACCTGAACACTGAACCATGAAACAAGTGAAATCCTTTGAAGCATTCTCCCATTCATCTGCCTGTAAAACACAAATGTCTGGAGCAAAGATATCTTCTAAGCGCATAGCTTCTTACACTGGTAGTTCACCTGAGACTTTACTGAGCAGAGAATTAAAGTAGGTCAGCTCCATAAAAATGTGCTTGGTGTGGTAGTTTTGATGAGACCAATGAATTTTGCATAGTAACCCTTATTAAAAAGTAGCCTGTTTCTGCAAGATTTAACATATCATGGGCAAGGCAGTAAAAATGTCCAGTGACTCAGCAGCTCCATGAGGCGATTTCACACAAGTGCACTTACACTGGAGAACTGGTATAAGGTGAAGCAGCCCCTCTCAAGAATAAAGCACAGCACGTGAGATAGTCTACCCGCCTTTGCTATTGCTGAATCTCCTCCCGCAATGCAATGGGCTTTGCTAATGCAGGAGACATTAGTACCCTATTACAAGAAGGTATACTTTCACCACCCGGAACCAACTATGCTGAATTTGGCCCACAGCATATTTTTTCATAAGGACTAAAATACCTACTCATGTTCCTATTTGCCTTAACACCCACTTTCAGTAAACAGCATTCCTGCTGCACTTCCAATAACAAGAGGGATTTAAAGCACCAGTGAATTGCAATACCACGTAGTTTCTAAACACTCACACAGTGCCTAAATTACATTAGTGTCCCCATTGACACACCCATGAGCACAGCAGGCAGACTGTAAAGAACACCCCAGCTTCTCCCCTGCCCTGTCCCCTCTGACCTTCCCTTCAGTGAACCCCCTCTCCCTTCCCTTTTCTTTCCATTTAGCTGATTCACCTTAATAAATGAGTAAATCAATAAAACCATAGAATTAACATGACGTTTACCACCATCTCATTGTTCACTTTGCTGGTGTGTTCTACCACTTTCTTCACCAGGTGTCTGTTTTGTCTATTTAGATTGTTAGCTCATTAGAGCAGGGACCATCCACTACTCTGTGTTTGTACAGCGTCTAGAACACCATGGTCCATGTTTCTGGTTGGTCCCTAGGCACTACCATAATAAACATAATTAATAATAAAGAATAATTCTAAATCTTCAACATACTGATGTTGTGCATACATGCCCTTTTTGGTCTCACCTTTCATCCTGAACGGAGTGGAGACAGTAAATAGGGAAGTGTTATTTACCCCTTCACATAATAGCACAAGAGCTAGGGGTCATCCAATGAACTTAATAAGCAGCAGGTTTAACACAAACATAAGGAAGAACTTCTTCATACAACGCAATCAGCCTGTGGAACTTGTTACCAGGGGATGTTGAAGGCCACAAGTATAACTGAGTTCAAAAAAGGAATTGGATACATTTGTGGAGGCTAGGTCCATCAATGGCTATTAACCAAAATGGTCAAGGACACAACCCCATGCTCTCTAAACCTCTGACTGCCACAAGCTGGGACTGGAACACTTGATAATTGCCCTGTTCTGTTCATTCCCATTCAAGCATCTGGACGGACCACTGTCAGAAGACAGGAAACTAAACTAGATGCACCACTGGTCTGGCTGTGAGAGCTCGCAGGCCTCAAACCCAGATCCACAGGTAGCGCTCAGACCAGAACCATCACCCAGTAGCTCACCCAAACCACTGGAGAGGGGTTTAGTGAAACTCTAGCTCACTAATTGCCCTGCCCATGAAGCTCCTCACTGGGGGAAATGTCCAGCCCCACTGAGTGGCTGGAACGCGCTACTTAAGCCAGAAAGAAGCACAGGAAGTTGTCTGAGCAACTATATGAATCCCTGGTTGGCTCCTCCTATGGACTCTACCTATTTTCCTGACTGCTGCCTACACCCCTGTCTAAACACTGACTCAGTATGGCTGTTATGATGTTCCCTTAGGCCAGGGAATATCTTTTTATTTACTAATTATGTCCTTTGGAAGCTCTCTTTATAAACACAGACACACGCATACCTTTCTTTTCTTCATCCAGTTAGGTATTTATAGGTCTCCTAAGGGTAAGAGATGCAGTCAAAGAATAAGTTTTGCATGAACAAAATAACACTTTCTACACTGAAGATAATTTGACTAACTTGAATACAGCACACGTGTGTTATGGTGAGACTGCCCTATCAATAAATATAGTAGCTAGAAAATAACCTAAATTATGCATAAAATCTCTTTATATTATAGAAATCTATATTTTAAGCAATTCTGCATAGGTGGGAATAGGCCTAGAAGACTTGAGTCTTCTTCATCTCTGATTTCCATGATTCTGGAACACACAGATTAGATCATGGGAGACATACTAGATATTTAGTTTCCAAAATGCCATTAACATTATATCGCCTCCAACATTGAGGTACACTTAGATATAGTCTGATCGGGTGCTACCTACTCTTATCATAAGTAGCATTTCAAAAGGGAAAACTAGAGTTTTGTAATACATGGGTGTGACAATAAGCAGCCCTAAAGTCACACCCTACACACTATTGTAATAATGTTTGTACAAAATATGCCTTGTGAGGTGTCATTTGAAAACTAACAACTCACTTATCATTATCATTATTATGTGATGAGTGTAGGCAGTGGGTATATAGAGTTATGGACATATGCTGGAATTGTTTCTAAAGTGTGTTGAAATCAGGCATGCTGGGGGAGTTGGTAAACAGCTCTGCACTAGATGGGCTTGTCTACACCTAAAATACTTCAGCAACACAGTTGTACTGCTGCAGCTACGCCGCTGTAGTGCTTGAGCGTATACACTACCCATCAGCGTAGGTAACCCACCTCCCCGAGAGATGGTTGCTAGGTCAACAGAAGAATTCTTCCATCAACCCGAGACTCCCAGAATATTGAGTGTCCCATCAATTATAAACTGGTTCACAGTCTGAGAATTAATATAAATTCAAAATGTTCTATATCTTAGCTCCTTGACTAGGAATCGCTGGCTAGATTTTCACATTCAATCTGAGATAGGTGCCTAATGCCCCTGAACTCCTATGAAAATCTCAGCCCTTATTCCTTGTATGCTCACTTGGATAAATAAATGTTTTTAAGAAGAACAACAGGCACAAATCTTTATCCAATCCTCAAGACAAACCTGAACAAAACTTTTCTTGAAATTCTCTCTCATTTTGCACATGTTCAGGCTGGAGCTGGGCTGAAGTCTGGGCTCTGAAACCCTCCCTGCTCACTGAGTTTCAGAGCCAAGGCTCCAGCCCAAGCCCAAACTTCTACCCCCACAGTGCAAGCCCAAGTGAGTTAACCCAAGCTCTGAGGATTTTTTTTTTTTTTTTTTTGCTGTATAGACATACCTCAAGGGTGTAGAAACATGGCCTGCTCCCAGTGGTACCATCCTGGACACAAAGAGAGGACGTGTAAACAATATGTTCCACCCGGCACGTGTCACAAGGGCTCGTAAATAGTCACTGTGTCAGACCTCTTAACATTGTTTAGACAGATTTTCTGTGGTCGAATGTGTTATACTTTTGGAGAACCTGCACAGCACCCCAGTTTTCTACTTAAATTTAAATATGGCTTTTGCCTGCCTCAAATAGATTTTACTAAAACTTTTTCCTCAGGAAACTGCTGTATTTCAGTCCTTTTGAACACATGACAGTACCCTTAAGATTAGAAGTCTGCTTTACTATTTAAGGCTCAGAATTCAAACCCTTTAGTCCATAATATTTAAACTCCAGATGCTGCACACCCTTGGCTACAGCTGTTTATACTACTTTGTGACTAAGACAGAATGAATTTGGCAGGATAGTGTAAACTGGCCTCAAACTAAGAATGGTCAGATTTATCCTGCAGTGCCCTCTACCATGAGATGATCATCTCAATATTTAGAAGACAGATGAATGAGGTTCTGTATCAAGGAGATAAGTATTATACTGGCCCTGAGAAAAAAGTGCCCAACTTTTCTCACTGGGGTGAAGTTCTTGTTTTAAAAGGAATCAGCTGTATATAACTGCAAGCCAGGAGGACAAAACACAACCCAGTTCAATGCAATGGAAAATGCCTGTGGATCACCCACTCCTAAGCTTGGACTACTATGACCTCATTAAAGAATGAAATAGGTTGTTAACAAGATGAAGGAAGAATCAGAAGACATCTTCAGTACTGTACATAGCTTGATAAATTGACTTCTTTGCACCTGTAAAATCTGGAGGTCTCTGTAATTCATGAAATCTGAAGGCTTGTCTACACAGGGATGTTACACCAGAGCAACTTTAGTCTGTTCACCTTACAGTGCCTTGCACCCGCACACAAACTTTTCTCATTTCAGAATTCCTTCCATAAAAAGAAAATGCAAAAATGTAAAAGCAAAGCTCAAAATCAAAATAAAATGTTCATTTCAGGTTGAACAAAATGTTTCATTTTGACTCAAAACAAATATTTTCTCAAACTTCTTTTTTGCCAAAAGTTCCAAAACATTTTGGTTTTGGTTTGGCCTGAAGCTAATTTGCCCCTCTCCCTGATTTTTCAGAACGGCCAGCGAACAAAAAAAATGTGTTATTTGCACAGCTCTAGACAGTACTTCCCCTTTTTGATACCAAGTAGTGGTGAGTTCACACACCTGGAATTGTATATCTATTAGAGAAGCCATGTCCTGCAGAGCTTTCAGGTGGGCTCTGGGACTTGATTGCCCTCTTTGGGCAGTTGCATGCTCCGTACTATCTATAGAAGAGTCACTGGAATGCTGACATGCTACTAGACAGAGCAAATGAAGAAAAGGAGGCATTCCTAGAGCTGGTTCCACTGCTTAGTCAAAGTGAAGGAGCCCTGGCAGAAGTACCTGAAAATGAGGGACAAGCACAGGATCTCCAGTAACGCTCCTGCTACCTGCCCAGACTGTGAGCAATTGAATCACATTTTTGCAAGCAACGCCACTAGTGCGCCCAAGAACAATGTGGCAGACAGTTTTCCATGGAAAGCACTCTAAACGTCATGTCTCCCATGGGGACGGACTAGGAGGAGATTTTTCTGGGCAGCCAAGCACCAAACAACCTGGCAGATAGTGATGTTACACACGAATCCCATACAGACAGCCAGACTCAAATTGTTCTGGAGGAGAGCTGTACTAGTAAGTCTTATGTGCTGTATTACAATACAGCTGTACAGGGGATGTCAGCGGTCCTTGATGTGGTCTTTCAGGACATTTCTACTGCTTCCCGAGTGGCTTTCTTTGATTAGCCCCTGCTCAGGGCAGTTCTTGGCCCTGGCCTCTAATTAGGCCTCACCGTCTGCTTTGATCCCTTTGGGCAGGGTTTCTGGAGGCACCCTGGTGCAGGGATATTACCCCTTCACTGCCTCCTCCCCTTCTCTGAGCTCTCTCCTTTTTCAGCAGGCCTTGTTTCTCTAATTGGTTGCAGTGGAGGGTGCCTTATACTACCATGACTAATAGTTGTGGAAGCTGCCTGGGGGTGTGATCGGACTGCTTGCCTGTAGGCAGGAGAAGCTTCCCTCCCACTTCTGCCTCTGCCCAGCATGGGGTTTGTAGACCCCATTGCAGGATAATTTACACCATTGTTTTCCAGGAACTGTCTGTCTGCCCCAAGTTGGGTGGCACTAGGAGCCTCTCTCCACCTGCTCAGCTTCTAATACCCTCCTCTGACGCATGCTCAAAATGGCAGCTGAGCCAGAGACTTAAAACTATAAAGTTTTGTTTCCCTGAAGTATCAAATCCCACAACCATTGCCACATTTACCATCTCCAAACCACCCTTCCCAAGCTGCCTCCTACTTGCCCTCCCTCCCCCCACAGATCCCCTCTCCCAGCTCAAGATATCAGTACCATGGGGGCTAAAAAAAAATGGCGAGCATGTTATTGTAACAGCAATAGACAAAGTAATTTGGTTCAGAGTTTTATAAATGCTCTCAGCTTTCAGCTAACTTGAGTTTTTATGAGGTAAATTTCCCAAGTCAGGCTTCACAAACATTTCAAAGTGCAGACACATATTAAGGCATTATAAGGCATTCATGAATATCTGAAACTCTTGTGTTCAGAACAATTACTGCAGAATTCTATTTATTTTATAGTGCACTTTATGCTGCTCTAGGGATGTCAAAAGAAAAAGAGAACTTACGTCGAAGATTGTGCTGCATTTTCACATGCACATTGCAACACAATGTAGACCTCTTGGGATTGCCCATAGAGCAAGTGTTTCCCCTTATCTCCTGCACCAGCTGGGGAACTCCATGCTGGCAAATAGCAGTGCTGTAGATCTTTCTGTTTTGTCCATTGTCTTTTTCAACAAGACCCAATTATGGGTACATCTACACTTTGAGCTGGAGGTGTAAATTCCAGCTTCAGAAGGCACAGCCACATTAGTGCTCATCAAGCTAGTGTGCAAAAAATGGCTGTCCACCTCCTGCTCCCACCCCTCAACCAGGATCTCTCCCTGGCTCTCACAGATGTTGTACAAAGTACAGCAGGGCACACAGTGACAAGAAACATCCAGCCTTATCATGGCTACAGTACATTCATTGTCTACAACTACCCTGGCCCCAAGGGAGGAGCATAATGCAGCCCTATTGATCTAGTGATCTCATTCCAGCACAGAGGCCTGAGATTCTAAAAATCCTGATATCATAAACCCCACATTAATATTGGCGAACTTTCCTCAGTGATCAAGCAGCACCATGGAGAAATACCCTTTCCTGTTGGTAATGTCTTTGGCCTGGTGTGGGAAGCAGAGAATAGGCATGTGGGTCCCATCAATAGACACTATACGGTTTGAGAGTCCCATCCTTGCAAAGCCATCCATGATCTCCTGTGCATTACCAAATTTTGACTTGGCATAGCAGCACACTCCTTAAAGCATAGTAAACCTCCATGACAACAGCTCTGACTGTTGATCTACCAACACCAAACTGGTAAGCTGCTGACTGGTGGCAGTCAGGGTGCATGTGACAAGTTTCCAGATGGTGATGAGTTCAGCAGAGTGTCCTCCATGTTGCCTGACTGCTGTTTGAAAACAGCACTGGCAAAATGCAAACGGATTATGGGATGTTGGAAGAGGAACCATGGAAGTTTGATAGTTTGACCACAAGTCCCAGAATTCCTGTAGGCATCTACAGTGCACTGCAAGAAAAATCCCAGAGCACAGAGCTCAGCAGCAGAACATTGCACCTTGGGATCTCTGCCCAGAATGCTGTCTGGTTAATTCGAGCAAGCACAGGGTTGTGTGGACACAATGATTAACAAGGAAAGTACCTTAAGCCGGCCGAACAAAAGCCGTGTGGATGCATTTCAATTCAGTGTAGTTAATTTGCTGCACTTAGATCAAACAAACTAATCCAATGTAACATCCCTGTGTAGACAAGCCGTGACGTGTAGAATTAAAACCCCGCGGGATTCTTAAATATTAGATGAATATAGAAGAGGGAGCAATTACAGGTTCCCTGTACACTATCCATTCTGTGTCAAATGAACAAGACTTACCAAATTCAGCTCCAGCAATTGCTCTTTATGCCCTTTTCTAAGATGAAAGCCAAAAATGCTTAATTATAGAGGAGAATCCGGTTGCTTTATGAGTCAGCTAGGAATTTAAAGGAACACACTGCCTAACGTCTCCCATCCTCATGGTACCATTAAAAACATCCTGTTTAAAAAGGGGGAATTGAGAGAATCTGTACAATGCCGCATATTCTGGTGAAATGAGGTTCCATCTAGAGCACAGAGCAGTCTGAAGATTACGTCTTTACATTGGAATAAAACTATGAATAAAAGCTTTGTTATTATCCTTGTCCCAGCCACTTTTTAGAAGGAGTAAATACAGCTAGTGAGTATTGAAACAGCTTCTTGGAATGCTAGAATGTTTTGTCTATATAGTGGTTTGTTTGACAAGTGTAGAGTGAGGTCTCTGGGGCAATCACTTCTAGATACAGATTTATCGGTGTTTTGTTTGGCACAAAAGAAATAAAGGATATGACTTTCAAAAGCTTGAGGCATGCAAAATGCTTTTTAAAAAGAAGAAGAAGAATTTGTCATCTCATATATATTACCCAGACTATTTCATACTCCGATACTGCAGTGAGAGGCACTAATGTAAAACCCTAAAAGACTAGCTTGGTGAGGGCATGGAAGCCAATGGTATTTCTCGATCATGTGAAAGAGAATCGAGCTGCTTTCATTTCCTGCTCTTGGTAAGTAACTGTACTTTGCTTGGTTGTGTATCCATTTCTTTTAAGTATATCTGGTTACACTGCTCTACAGCCAAAATGCTTCTGAAATAAATGTAGTCAAACTTTACTAATTCTGGGTCACTGAGAATGAAAATGATGCTTAAAATTGTTGATTGGCTCTCGTTTTCAAGATATGCTATTGGGTCAGTATATACGACCCTTGACTTGGGAATGGCGGAGGATAAGTGAGTTATAAAGGGAAGGGATCTCAATTTAAACCAGAAATGACTAAAATACATCTTTGACTGGATCTATGAATAAATCTATGACTGGGTTTGGACAGTACTTGCTTTTTAGGCAAAATAATGAATGATGCAATCTGAAGCTGGTATTGCGTTATACATGATATGAATTGCATCATGTTATTCCTAGAAGTCATGGAGGATGCAATCAAAACGAAGCTTACATCACTCTGCTGAACAAATTGCCCTATATCAGCTCTAGAAATCATACAGTGTCGTGCTCTCTTATTTGTCAGTGTTTGATTTTGCAAAGGGACACATTTCTGTTTAGCCAAAGTGAGCAGAGATGCCTCGTACTTGTGTGAATAGTGCAGGTAACTTCACCACAAACATAGCAGAAGTGACTTTTGCATCACAAAAGCGCAGTATAACCACTATGGTTAAGAAAGCCTATCACCTTTATTTTGGCTGCAAAATTGGAGATCAGGACAAGAGGTGGGCCCCACATATATGCTGCAACACCTGTGCAACAAATCTTCGCCAGTGGTTGAACAGGAAAAGGAAATCTATGCCTTTTGCACTGCAGTGCCAATGATTTGGAGAGAGCGAACAGATCATACCAGCAATTGTTACTTCTGCATGGTGCCTCCAGTTGGGAAAGGTGTGTCAAAGAAGAAAAAGTGGACTGTGCATTACCCAAACATTCCATCAGCTATATGCCCAGTACCCCACGGAGAAGGACTGCCAGTTCCTGATGCACCAGAATCATTCTCACTTGAGTCAGACGAGGAAGAGGAAGAGGATGAAACTTCTGGTCCTGAACCATCAATGTCACAGGACCCACATTTTCTCCCATCCTCCTCCTCCTCCAAACCACACCTCATAACACAAGGTGAACTGAATGACCTTGTCAGGGATTTGGAACTACCCAAGAATAAGGCAGAGCTGTTGGGCTCCAGACTACAGCAGTGGAATCTCCTGGCAGGTGATGTTAGGGTTTCCATGTTCCATGACCGTCAAAAGGACCTTGTCCCATTCTTCTTCATGGAAAGTGATCTTGTAGCCTGCAACAACATCGATGGTATGATGGCAGCCCTCAACATCGTTCACGATCCAGATGAGTGGAGACTGTTCACTGATTCTTCGAAGATGAGTCTTAAAGCTGTTTTTACTGCATAATGGCAATGATTTGCCATCAATTCCAGTTGGTCATGCAGTCCGTATGAAGGAAACCTATGACAACATGAAACAACTTTTGAGGTGCATAAACTATGACCAACATCAGTGGCAGCTTTGTGGCGATTTGAAGGTTGTTGCTCTCTTGCTTGGTCTGCAAACTGGATACACAAAGTACTGCTGTTTTCTCTGCAAATGGGATAGTCGTGCAAGAGATTCCTACTACATCAAGAAAGATTGGCCACTCCAACAGTCATTGGCGCCTGGGAGGAAAAGTGTTCAGCATCCACCACTTGTTGAATCAAGGAAGATTTTGTTACCACCCTTACACATCCAGCTGGGTCTGATGAAGAACTTTGTCAAGGCCATTGGCAAAACACAAGCAGCTTTCAAGTACCTCCATGGAAAATTTCCAAGGTTAAGTGAAGCTAAGATAAAGGAAGGTGTCTTTGTTGGTCCTCAGATTCGTGAACTTCTTCGAGATGATGCATTTGACTATGCACTGCATGGCAAGGAAAAGACGGCATGGAAAGCCTTCCAGTTAGTGGCAATAAATTTTCTCGGAAACAACAAGGCAGACAACTACAGGTTGTTGGTGGAAAACCTCCTCAAGGCATACAAAAGCCTTGGTTGCAACATGTCACTAAAGATACATTTTTTGCACTCTCATCTAGATTTTTTTCCACCGAACTGCGGAGCAGTGAGTGACGAGCACGGCGAGCAATTTCACCAGGACATTGCAACAATGGAGAAACGCTATCAGGTCAAATGGAGCCCATCAATGCTTGCAGACTATTGCTGGACAGTGACAAGAGATGCTCCATTTAATGAATACAAGAGACAAGCCAAGAAGCGCCGAATAGACACTGAATAGGACTAAACTATGTACATAATAGTTTTTTGCCTTTTGTTTCATAATAAATTTTATTTATATAACCCTTTTGCTGATTTTTAAAGTGTTACATAAACAGGACAGGTGAAATATTATCATGTAAAGCAACCATAAACACATGAAAAGACCTAGGTTTACAATTTATGATTAAAACTCTACTATCTACACAATATACATAGACATAAAATGTAAAAACTTTAATATCTTAAAAAGAAGAACAGGAGTACTTGTGGCACCTTAGAGACTAACAAATTTGAAACCTTAAATATCTTAGAAACAGTAGCCAGTTGTTTTAATTGTCATATTTGAATTCAGCACATCAAAATACATTATAAATAGCACATTTTATCTCTGAAGCAGACGACTTCTCAAAAATTGTAGACGAATGTTATCATTGTCCTTGTATCCCATTGGAAGTTCCATGTCAAGTCCACCAGCTGCTGCTCTGAAGAGCCTCCAAAGCCAAAAGCCCATCACGCTTTCAATGTATATGCTGCATGATAGAGCCGCCGTCTTTTTTTTTTTTGGCTCAACATGTCATGTTGATTGATGTCTTTTAGTTTCCGTTTTTGAAAACCAGTAATTGGAGAAAGCAACAGAGAATCCTGTGGCACCTTATAGACTAACAGACGTATTGGAGCATAAGCTTTTGGGGGTGAAACAAGCATGCGTCTGACGAAGTGGGTATTCACCCACGAAAGCTTATGCTCCAATACATCTGTTAGTCTATAAGGTGCCACAGGACTCTTTGTCGCTTTTTACAGATCCAGACTAACACGGCTACCCCTCAAGTAATTGGAGAGTTATAGAATACTTCAACCACAACAGACTCATGGCCCAATTGTGCAACCTGATTTGTTCTGGTGAGGATTTGCTCACGCAAGTAATCCCATTGATTTACCTGAGTAAGGGTTGCATAATTGGACCCTAAATTTACTTCCTGCCAGATTTCCCTTTTTTCTAGGGGGGGTAGTTTGGGGGGAGTTGAGGTGTCATCATTTGTTTTGGTCTTTGAGTTGTCTTTTGAATATGTATTTTATTTCAAATATGGTATTACTTTTCTTCATTATGTGTTGTGTCACAGTAATAGAAAGCCTTAGAAAGGCTAAGAGAAGTCAAGCAAAAGAAAAAAAAAGCTTGCTCACAGCAGGACACACACAAAAAATGTGTGAACAAAACATAAAAAGGGAAAGAAGAGAAACACACAGTATTTTAAAACTGAAGCATGTAATAAGCTACAAGAGATTCAAGACAGGAGAAAAGGAACAAGAGTAAGAGGCTTTTACTGCATAACTTAGCAAGAAATAGAGGGATACTGTATACATTAAACAATTTTTGCAAAAAAGTTGTACAAGTTTGAGATAGGGAGCCATTGGGAGAGAAAGTAATCTTAATCTGAACAATATGTGGGAAAGTCCACTGTGTTCATTGTGAAGATTTGATGTAGAAGGTGAATTATTTTTTAAATATTAACAGTAATGATATTTCAGCACACAATTTCCATGACATGTTCCGTTACTTTGGAACGCAAATGAATCATCATCCTTGTAAAAGGCATATAGGGTAAGCCAAACTGCATAAAATGACAACTAAAATCAAGTTAAATTAATGGGTATCTAAACCAAATTTGCTTATGCAATTACATTATGTAAATGCTAGCACATCAAAAGCATCTGCAGAATGGTGACTATTGCAGAGTGGTATGTCTATTCATTCTAGAAGATAATTCACAATGCTGCAAATAATAGCTGAAAAAGCTCATTTAGTGCAAGCTATTCAAGAGCTGTAGTTTTGTACCAGAAACCTCCAGCCATATTCCATAGCAGAAAGGCAAAACACTACTCCTTGGTACACTATAGTAACAAATAGCTATTCATGATATATCAGTATGGAATTATGTTTATCTTATATGTAGGCACTGTACAGAAAAATAACTCATTACCATGAGAATAAAAATAGTATTACACATATTATATCTGTATCAGCAGCTGTTGATCTGAATCTCTTTAATGGTCATGCTAATTTAAGCCCCAAAACACAATCCTTTTTTAACACAATAGTTCAGTGGAGCACATGGAGTATCTTAGCCACAAAAAATGATGAAGTGATGATTATCTTTTTCACTCAAGAGAAAAAGTTTAATAACTTACCAGCCCTTCCTATTTGTGAACGAAAAACAATCATCACTTGCTAGAAGTAAAATATCCTAATTTTCTACTGTGCCTATGAGAAAAGGGATAAAATAATGAGAAAGCAAAGTAGACACTTCTGTGGAAGGCAGATATAAGACAGTTCCATACAGAAGCACTGCTGATAAATGACTATCTCTCTTTAGTCCTTTGGGTAATTTTCTTAAGGATGACAGGGTACTGCTGCAGAATTCACAAAAAGGAAATGTGTCAGTTGAATGCAGACACAGTTTAAAATGACTGAATAAGCTGAGTGAAAAGGTTTCCAAGTAGGGTTAGCAGTGCAGTTTTGTTATACTTTGAACTTGTAGTTTTGACAAATGAAGTGATTACAAATAATAGTAACTTTTCCCATATACAATAGGTGTTTGGGTCACTGTTTGAATTAACAGTTGTGTGCCTTTTTGAATACTACTTACTGTGCCATGGCATCAACAAGGAACCTGAATGACTGTCAAAAGAAAAAACAAAACAAAACCATCCAGACAGTTCAATCATGCCAAACCTAATATAGATTCAGTTAGTTATAGAAAACATGCCATGCCAATACCTGAGCAGACCAGACAATGACTTCACTAGCATACAGCAGCACAAGTAGCAGTAAATGTGTACTACTCTGGTAATTAGGGCTTGATCCTGTACAGTGCAGGATGTTGTATGTGTAGCCCAAGGTAAAAGGTGATAAGCAGGGCAGAGAGAGCAGGCAACACAACCTTGTATTAATGAGAGCATGGTGATGTTGCTATCAAATCACTCTTGCCTAGCAGCAGGATTAAGAGCAAAGATGGAAGTGCATAGCTAAGTACCTCATTTGCAAATTGAAGATTGCACTTAACACCACATCTCCTGAAACATATACACATTCTCTCTTCATGCCCCATCACGTTTTACCCTCTGTTACTGAGAGTAAGGGAATGGATATGCAAGGGGTCTGAGACTTCCAATCAGTACGGAGAGCTACACCGAATATTTAATCTACTCAGGCCCAGTTGTCGCCACCACTCACACTTGCTCTGGACTGCAACAGCTGTTTACATCCTGCTGTGAACAATACAAGTACCTGCAAGATCAAAGCCCTAAAATATATTATGCAACGTGGTATGCTTTTGTTATATTAAACTAGATTGGGACACATTTTCCAATGATCCTATAGTCACAACAGTAACATTTATAAGTGTAAAAATTATGAGACATGATCACTAATGCAAACTTACTACAGGCGGTTACTCCTGAAATTTTTGGTCATGGCCTATTGTGTCCTACCACGTACTGTGAATATAATGACAAGAGGCTAACCAGTAGATGACATTTTTTAATATATTGTTTTCAAAATATTTTGTTGTTTGCAACTGATCTTGTATGATCATATCACAGCATCTGACATTTGTCTTTACATGCTAAGACAAAGATTTCCCTTCATTAATAAATCAGTTGTGCACTTGCAGCAACAGCTAAGCACTGGCTGAAGGTTAGCGACTCCTGAAATTTTAAGTGCATGGCCACCCCAAAAAAAAAAAAAAGAGTATGTTTTAATACAGGCCACCACTTCCCAAGCATCCCCTGGTGGCTAGAGGTCACCCTGCATTAAAGCAGCTTTCTGTGCTGTAGCTCCCGAGGTGTACACACTGACAAACCACTTAGTGCGCAGAAATTGCACAGTTGCAGCGCTGTAAACAAAACAAAAAAAACCACACCCCAATGAGAGGCATAGAGCTTCCTGCGCCAGGGCTACAGCACCGCCGTGCCAATGTAGATAACCCTGATCAATTCCAGCGCTGTGATTGGCCTCCGGGAGGTGTCCCACACTGCCTGTTCTTGCCTCTCTGGTCATTGGTTTGAACTGTACTGCCCTGCCCTCAGGTCACCAACCGTCATCCCCACCCCATAAATTCCTTTGGAATTTTGAAAGTTGCCTTCCTGTTTGCTTGGTGATGCGTGCAGTGGTCTCAGAGCATCTTTCCAGGTGGCCATGCCTGCTCCACGCACCAGGCGATCCCCCACTTGGAACAATGCTGAGCTGCTGGACCTCATCAGCATTTGGGGAGAGAAGGCTGTCCAGTCCCAGCTGCGTTCCAGCCGTAGGAATTAGGATATCTATGGACAGATTTCACGAAGCATGACAGAAAAGGGCCATGACTGGGACACACTGCAGTGCAAGGTCAAAGTGAAGGAGCTGTGGAATGCCTACCACAAGGCGCCACTCCGGTGCTGCGCCCACAAGCTTCCGGCTCTACAAAGAGCTGGACGTGATACTCAGTGGCAACCCCACCTCCACTGCAAAGGCAACTGTGGATACTTCAGTGGCTTGCGTGCCAGTCGAGAGTAGACCGAGCCAGGAGGAGGAAATTTTGGACGAGGATGTGAAGGGGGAGGGGGGACCCAGAGGCAGAGGATGACTCGGAGGCCAGAGATGCATGCAGCCAGGAGCTCTTTTCTACCCCAGAGGAGTCTAGCCAGTCACAGCTGTCGGAGCTTGGCAAAGCGCAAACAGGAGAGGAGGCCCCTGGTAAGTGGATCTGATTTTGGGAATTACTGAAGCGAGTTGTTGGGGGCAGGAGGGTTGCAGAAAGCAGGCTTGTGTCTGTATGATGCGCGTACCACCACATGCCTAGTTTGAGCAGTGGAACAGGCTGTTGATACACTCCCTCACTTCACGGGAATCTGCCCTTATGCAGCTCACCTGTGTGCAGCAATGGTGTTCCTCTCTTGATTCCCTGCTCACCCTCAGCAGTAAGATATCTTCCATAATGAACACAGCCTGTGGGAAATGTGGGGACAGGAACGATCATCAGGCTACAATGCTGGCTTCTCCCAAGAGCCACATGCCCAGTGTACAGTAGGATCTGGGAACACTGATTTCCCCTGCCCCTGCAGCTACTCACCATTTTGTGGGTCTTGTGGCTCCTGTCTGCTTGCCTGGGGTCAGCCAGTTAGTGACAGGTATGTGAATACTGGCTGTGTTTTAAATCACTGAATCAGTGTTCTGTGTGTTGCAAATAATACTGCGTCTGTAAAATGTTGCGTTTTGGCTTCACAGAGATGACCTTGGGAGCCCAGCCTCTGAATAGGCCAGTGTTCCGAAAGATGCGTGTGTCATGCACCTTTCCAGACCAGCCTGCGTTAATGTCTGTGAAACGCTCATGGTGATCCACAAGCACCTGGAGAACCATTGAGAAATACCCCTTCCAATTAATGTCCTCAGTGGCTAGGTGGTCTGGTGCCAAAATTGGAATATGCGTGCCATCTATCGCCCCACCACAGTTAGGGGAGCCCATTTGTGCAAAGCCATCCACAATGTCATGCATGTTGCCCAGGGAAATGGTTTTTCGGATCAAGATGCGATTAATGGCTCTGCACACTTCCATCAACACAAGCCCAATGGTCAACTTTCCCACTCCAAACTGGTTAGTGACCGATCAGTGGCAGTCTGGAGTAGCAATACAGTGCAATAGCCACACACTTCTCCAACGGCAGGGCAGCTCTCATTCTCGTGTCCTTGCGTCGCAGGGCTGGAGTGAGCTCATCACACAGTCCCATGAATGTGGCTTTCCTCATGCGAAAGTTCCGCAGCCACTGCTTGTCATCCCAGATGTGCATGACGATGTGATCCCACCACTGAGTGCTTGTTTCCCAAGCCCAAAAGCGACGTTCCACTGCGGTCAGCACCTCCGTGAATGCCACAAGCAATCTCTGTCGTAGCTAGTACACATGGCGAGATTAATGTCGCACTCCTCTTGCTTTTGTAGTTTAAGGAATAACTCTACTCCCACTCGTGACGTGTTAGCCAGAGCAAGCAGCATACTGGTCAACAGTCTGAGAGCCATTCCTGCAGCCTGAAGAGGCAGAGAACGCAGTACACAAACCGTTGAAAGATGGTGCCAAATGCGGACGAAAGAACAGGGATTGCTGGGATGCGAAGCAATGCATCACGGGGCATTGGGCCAGGACCCAAGATGCCTTGCAACCCCCTCCGCCTTCTCACAACTCTTAGCGGCAAAGAGGAAGAGATGCTCTATGGGCTAGCTGCCCAGAGTGCACTGCTCCGAATACTGCTGCAAGTGCCGCAAGCGTGAACACGCTATTGCACAGGCAGCTGACAGTGTGAACACAGCAGTTTCCCTTCAGCGCTCTCTGAGCGGCGCTGTAACTGCCAGCGCTGTAACTCTGCCAGTGTAGACGTACCCTATGTTAAAGGGTAGTTCAAATAATCCCTTCCTGCAGTCCAGTTTATTGCGTCCTCTGGTAGATACTGGCCCTCTAGACCCCAACCCCAGTTCAGTGACTCTCTCCTGATAATCCAAAATAACACAAGGTCTTTCAAAAATAGGACACAAACTCACACAGTTTTCATCTCGATTTCAGCTGGTAACAGCCCCCTATCCCGGATGGACTGTCGTTCCTAGCACCTCCTGCCTGGAATCTGCCCTTCTCCAGAGGCCTTTCCAGTTGGGCCCGCCTTCCCTCAGTCTCTCCTCCTTCTTGAGCTTTTCCCTTGCTGACTCAGGGCCATAAAGGAACTTTCTTTCTCCATGAAATGTCTAGAGACATAATTGTAGCTCCCTGGCCTTCCCCTCCCCTGCAACTTCCTGCGCCTTTTGTACTAGACTCACCTAATTCATCTCAGGTGGGGCCATTCTGTAATCAGCATTGGCTTAGCCCCAGGGTCTCCAGCCTACGGGCCAAGCTACCCTGTTACTGCCTCCCATTATCCTAGTTGGGAAATGAAAACCTTTCTAGAATATATGTATTTTAAAGGACTTCCATATGGAGGTCATTTTCTTACTAAGATAGGGAGAAGGCACTCTTCACAGCCTTCTCTCAACATGTCAGCCAGGAAAAAGAATGACTAATTTAGAGACTTGTTTGGCAAATGAACAAGAGAGTCATATTACAGGACTAAGATGTAATGTTTTTTTAAAGGCTGTGAAACATACCTGAGATTTCCAGAGAAAGATTTGAATAATCATTGATTAAAGTGTGAAAATCAATTGTGGGCATGAAGAAACCCCTCTTTTTTTCAAAGGAAGAGGACAGCAGCCATTTGGTCAGTAGCTTGAATTAATAAAACAGCAGCCAAATAGTGGAACCAAAAAGAACTGACAAATCTAATCTTTTAATCCCGTCTTTTTCTTCTATCCATTTGTGAATGGAATAAAGGAGGGGGATAAGCAGCCATAAAAATGCATATGTTACACAGCAGGGTCCCTATTTTGGCTAGTCTTAGTCCCAATGGAACTGCGATTTCCTCATCTTGAAGACTGAAAAGTGGTGGAACTCTTCCATTTATTGTGGGAGAGTTTAGTATTCTCCAGTGTGGCTTTCCTTTGATACTGGGACAGTCCAAAAGAGAGCAGCAGAGAGGAAGCGGGGGAAGAGGATAAGCTAACATCATACCAGTCCACAAAACACAAAATTGTAGGTAGTAGCACTTATGCAGAACATTGCCGGAGTTATATGAACAGGATTTGCATCATTTGCAAAAAGAGAGAAAAATCACGGTCTCTGGATCTTCCAACAGTGGAAAATTTGGTGTTTAGTCAATGAATTCTTAGTTATTACAAGGGATTGATAGTTTCAGACATCTGCAAACACTCTTGCCGACTTGACTGAAAAAGGATGCAAGGACTAAGCTTCATAGGCCTCATTAGCCTATTTCGCCTGCTGATTGTGTCTGCCATAATAAGAGTTTGCCACCTGCTGGAGGCTATGACTAATATGTATTATTTGCATTACAGTAGTGCCACCTTATACTGGGCTTTTTGTTTTGATGGGTTACCAACCCTGACTTCCTACTCCCTAAGCAGGTTGCTACCTGGAATCATTCTGGCCAGTGATCTGCCTCGTCTGATAGCACCTGTTGATATTTGCATCTTCAAACCTTTATTAAAAACATGATGGCAAAGCAATCGAAGTGCATATTTCAGTGCTGGGCTTCGGCTCCATCCCTGCCTTGTAGTTCCTGGGGCTAATAAAAAGCGTGTTGCCTGCCCAACATTTCCAGATGCAATTTCCATCAAATCCTGAAAAGGTTAAATTAAATTCCCCCCATTGTGGTATAAGTGGTTAGTATTCTTTTCCCAACAGTAGGAGGGATTAGCATTTTTCTCCTCCTTGAAACCTGGCTAGCCATTTTCTCTCTCCATTTAAAGTCCTGGGTCATTTACAAAAAAAGCGTGCAACATTTTATGGGGCCAAAGGAATGGAACCAGTTTCTGGGAAAGATCTGTCCCCCAGGATGCTCGAGTTTTCCCTCTTGTGTTTGACATTTCCACAGCTCTGGAAGAATGTAGCTCTGGTAGAAGCTACTGGACCTGGAGAGACAGATGGTCTCTTTAGTAGCTTGAGCTAAACTGATGGAAGGTTTGGGAGATTAGGGGCAAACGTTTGAATTTGACCAGGAGTTCAATGGACTGAGTGGAGCAAAGAGCTGAGTGAAAAATGGATTTTTCAGTGAAGGGGCTGAAAAGGCTGGGAAAAAAATCTGTTTCATGTATCTATAAGACTTCTGAATATGGCACGGAGTTCCACAGAATATGAAATAATTATAACATGGCACAGTGCAGAAGTCTTATAGATACATGCACTTCCTTTGCTTTTTGCTACAAGCATAGCAGAATCCATGTTTGAATAGAATTAAAGAATATTTTCAAGTAGTTCACTAGAAGAGTTTTCTTTTAATGTGCAGTTCTGCTCTGAAAAGTTCTTACTCAACAGATCTGCTACCCATATATACTGGAATGGTCTCTGCAACTTGAACAACAGAAATTAATTTTTCCTTCTTTTTACTCCTGCAAAATTTTGCTTGCAGAATGTTATGGCAAAGTTTGCGGTTGAACATTGGGCAAGGAGGGAACTAAGAAACAAGATTAAAATTCAAGATGTTATGGGGCAGGTGGCTGAGACGTTTGTGCAAGCAGTATAGGAGAAGTATCTGGAAATAGATTTGGTGTCAGCTGAAGAGGAGTGGAACTACCTCAAGAAATTGCGACAGTGGAAGATGCAGATGGGGAAAACTGAGGGAAAGAGGAGAGGTGGCAGACCAAGGAAGTACAGGTAGCAATCCAAAACAAGAAAATGGCACGTAAAAAACAAACAAGAAATGAATCCACTGAGTGTGAATGAAAATGAATACAAAGAAGCAAAGTGAGCTGCCAAGCAGGCAGTGAAGATGGCCAAAGAGACTGCCCTAGATGACCTGTACGCCAAGCTAGTAAACAACCCATGGCTGGCTGGCAAAAAAATCTACAGCATTGCAAAAATGAGATGCAAAGGGAAGGAGGATAGTAATGCAACACCATATGAAGAGGATCACCCGGGGAAACTGATAGTAACACCTGAACAGAAGTGAAAAATATTTTTAGAGTCTCTTTAAATAAGGTAATTCTCTCGCCCTCTTACCCTCCGAGAGTTGCCAAACATCTGAGCCTAATGGTGGGCCTGAGACTGACATAATGGAGGAAGAAATGAAAAATGCAGTTTGGATCATGAAGAACAGTAAGGCAGCAGGACCTGATGAAGTGAAGTTGACCTAATGAAAGTCCTGAGCAAGAGAGGCATAAAATGGATGAACAGAGTAGTTAAAACTATATGGCGAGACAAGAGAATTCCCCTGGATTGATGCAAATCTACTTTGGTCCCAATATATAAGAAGGGACGCATCCATGATACATTTTTATACATTAAAAATGTATACACTTGGACTGAGGTTGAGATGAAAATAGGAGACAGATTTGTTGAACGTCTCTGGATAAGGATAAATGGGGTAAAAAACGTGGGTGATGTCATGGTAGGAGACTACAACAGACAACCTAACCAGGAAGAGGTGGATGAGGCTTTTTTTAAACAACTAACAAAATCATCCAAAGCACAGGACTTGGTGGTGATGGGGGACTTCAACTACCCAGACATCAGTTGGAAAAATAACACAGCAGGGCACAGATTATCCAACAAATTCTTGGAATGTATTGGAGACAATTTTTTATTTCAGAAGGTGAAGAAAGCTACTAGGGGAGAGGCTGTTCTAGATTTGATTTTGACAAACAGGGAGGAACTGGTTAAGAATTTGAAAGTGGAAGGCAGCTTAGGTGAAAGTGACCATGAAATGGTAGAGTTCATGATTCTAAAGAATGGTAGGAGGGAAAACAGCACAATAAAGAGAATGGATTTCAAGAAGGCAGGAGTTTTGCAAACTCAGGGAATTGATAGGTGAGATCCCATAGGAAGCAAGACTAAAGGGGAAAACAGTTCAAGAGAGTTGTCAGTTTTTCAGAGACACTATTAAGGTCACAAGAGCAAACTATCCCACTGTGTAGGAAAGATAGGAAGTGATGGGTTGGACCCCTTAGGAAGCCACTTGAGATACCACTGAGTCTACCTGTTCTGCCAGCCTGGGCCCCCTTTAACCTGTCTTGCTGAGCCAGGATCTTAAAACCTCCTCTACCACACACACACACAGGCAGGGCCACACCCAGCTGCAGATCAGCTCTGGGAAGACTCAACTTAAGGGACTTGCTCCAGCACTCAGATGTCCACCTCCCTTGAAGTGCAGACCCAAAAATATATTATGAAATTCGCCCCCTCCCTCAATGTGGGGAGAGGTGTGCACACTTCTTAACCTCCCACCCCAGTTAGAAATTACAGAAACTGGGTTTAATAATAAACAAAACCAATTTTATCAACTATAAAAAGCAGATTTTAAGTGGTAAAAGGGGTAACAAACAGAACAAAGCAGATTACTAAACAAATTAAATCAAACATGCAAACTAAGCTAGTTTCACTAAAGAAATTGGTTACAAATAGTATTTTTCACCCTAGATATTGTTGCAGGCAGTTTGCAAAGTTTCTGGGGTTCAGAGTTCCAGTTATATTCCTTTTCAGACTGGACCCCCATCCAGTGATGAGCTCCCAAAATCCTAATAACCGGTTCCCTACCGGATCTTCAGTGGCGGGGGGGGGTCTTTACTCGCTCCGAGTTTTCGGCGGCACTTCAGAGGCGGGTCCTTCAGTGCCGCCGAAGACGGGGAGCGAGTGAAGGACCTGCCACTGAAGTGCCGTCGAAGATCCGTTAGGGAACTGCCCATTGAGTACAAGCCCCACGTGCCTCCCAAACAGCCTGTCGTCCCCCTCCCATCCGACCCCCACCCACATCGACCCCCGACTGCCCCCCTCAGAACCCGCAACCCATCAACCCCTCCCTGCTCCTTGTCCCCTGACCACCCCCTCCTGAGCCCCCACCACCACTAACTGCCCCCCAGACCCCCACTCCCTACCCAACTCACCCCACTCCCTGTCCCCTGACTGCCCCGACCCCATCCACCACCACCCCAACAGACCCCTGGAACTCCCATGCCTACCCAACCCCCCCGTTCCCCGTCCCCTGACACACACACCCAGAACCTCTGCCCCCTCCAACAGCTCCCTGCCCCTTATCCAACCCCTCCTCCCAGCCCTGGCCTGGCCGCCTTACCATGCTGCTCAGGGCAGCGTGTATTGATGCCACGTGGCCCACTGGAGCTTGCAGCCCCACCCTCTTACCATGCCGCTCAAAGTGGTAGGAGCTGCAGAGCTGCCCAGGAGCGGTCCAGAGTGCTGGCGCCAGCGGCGCAGCACGCTGAGGCTCTGCGAGAGGGGGGAGCCTCCCCAGCCGGGAGCTCAGGCGGGCCGGACAGGACGGTCCCGCGGGCCACATAGTTTGCCCACCCCTTTAATAACCGGTTCTAAACCGGCTTCTAAATGTAACAACTGGTTCGCGTGAACTGGTGCCACTGCCACTGCCACCATCTCAGTCTGGGCACACAGGCCATGGAGAGGAGGAGTCCTGTTTGCCTTCCTATCTACCCTTAAATAGGATTTACATAAGGAGGGAATCCTTTGTTTCCCAAACTTGACCCCCTTTCCCTTACAGTTGAAAGTTACAAGAAGTCCCAGGTAATGTTTTAGTATCAGGTGACAAGTATCCTGACTCTGTAGGATCACAGCGTCCAGGAGTCAGTGGCAGTATGGAGTGTTCATAGGAAGGCCAAGCTTTTCACCGTCTATGGTCCTCGCAGATGGGCCATCCACCCTGTCTGGCTTTTCCATTGTTGTACTTGAAGTGTGAGCAGTGGGCGTCACCCAAAGTAGCATAGCTGAAATACAGATACGTACTCAATATTCCTAACTTCAGATACAGAAATGATACAGGCATACAAATTGGATAATCCCATTCAGTAAATCATAACCTTTCCAATGATACCTCACATGAGCCATCTTGCATAAAGTATATCTCAGTTATGTCATATTTATATCATAAGCATATTTTCATAAAGAATATGGAATGACATGTCACTCACTGTGTAGGAAAGATAAGAAGTATGGCAAGAGATCACCCTGGCTTAACCAGGAGATCTTCAATTATCTGAAACTCAAAAAAGTGTCCTACAAAAAGTAGAAACTAGGTCAAATAACAAAGGATGAATATAAACAAATAACACAAGTATGTAGGGACAAAATTAGAAAGGCCAAGACACAAAATGAGATTAATCTAGCTAGAGCTAGTTAAAAGGTAACATGAAAACATTCTACAAATACATTAGAAGCAAGAGGAAAATCAAGGACAGGGTAGGCCCGGTACTCAATGAAAGGGGAAAAACAGTAACTGGAAATGTGGAAATGGCAGAAGGGCTAAATGACTTTTTTGTTTCAGTTTTCACCAAAAAGGTTAGTAGTGATCGGATATTTAACATAGTGAATGCCAGTGAAAATAAGGTAGGATCAGAGGCTAAAATAGGGAAACCTTACTTAGACAAGTTAGATATCATCAAGTCACCAGGGCCTGATTAAATACATCTAGAATACTCAAGGAGCTGACTGAGGAGATATCTGAGCCATTAGTTTCAGAGTAACAGCCGTGTTAGTCTGTATCCGCAAAAAGAAGAACAGGAGTACTTGTGGCACCTTAGAGACTAACAAATTTATTAGAGCATAAGCTTTCCGAAGAAGTGGGCTGTAGTCCACGAAAGCTTATGCTCTAATAAATTTGTTAGTCTCTAAGGTGCCACAAGTACTCCTGTTCTTCTTTGAGCCATTAGTGATTATCTTTGAAAAGTCATGGAAGATGGCAAAGATTCCAGAGGAGTGCGACTTTGGTGGTTCGGACACATACAGGAAGATGAACAAAGAAGACCTGGTGAAGATAGCATGACAGGAAAGAGACCCTCAGGAAAGTTGAGGAAGAAATTGATGAATTGCTTCGAAAATTATGGTAAACACTAAGCAGGTAGATCCTCATGATGCCTCGGAAGAAGGAGGCAGATGCTTGCATGACGATGCACCCCCAGATAAGATAAGAGGAAGAAGCTTTATTACTTTAAATGAAGCATAAGATGAAGAGAAACCAGCCTGATTCTCAGAGTCCAGCCTGTGTTTTTAGAGTGGCCAGTTGGAAGAAACTTTTTTTTATACTTGTAAACTAAGTAGATTTTATATGGAAATCACTGAGCACCAATAAGCATTTTAGAGTCACTTTTCAAAGTACAATCAAGCTACAGCACTTTTGCCATCCTCTGTTTATTTATTTATTTATCCTGTGCTTATTTACTAACTTTTGTCATTTTATAATTATGTAGAAAGGCAACTTGATTTATTGCCTTATTTATTTAGATGAAACATCTTGTGAGCTTTGCCACCCAGTAGATCATGTTTGAATAAAGCATCATTAAAATCATAGCATAAAATCACACTTTATTGCTTGTTTGTTTCACATTATTTAACAAGTCATCTGACCATGATCAGGTAATACTTATCTGAACAATCTGAATGTGCCAGAAAGATTAATAATAGCATTAGACAAATGTGTCTTAAAACATGCATGACCATATCATTGGTGGGTAAAAATTGGCATATGCCGATTTACATTAGCAGAGGATTTTGTCCTCAGTGCATCATTAATATTTAATTTACAAGCAACACAATAAAATTGTATAATATGCATACATTTCCAGACACTTACCTCTTTTAGGGGTACCAGCAATTGTCCTATTCCATTTTTAAAGGGCTCATTACAACTCTACTTTCCTGTCTGTCCTTATGATCAATCTGCCAACTACCAATAATTTATTAAAATTAAGATATTGAAAACAGCCAAGAATTCCTTATTTTGCTTTGCCACAGACTCCTTTCAGTGCTTGAGATATTTTTCCAACTCTGGACAGTACATCACTTCAGGAGTGTCAAACTAAAAATTAATGGGTCAGATCCTCAGCTGGTGTAAAAATCAGCCTAGTCCATTGGTTTAGGCTAGACTACAATGGACCTGTGCCAATTTACACCAGCCAAGGATCTGGCTCAGATGATAAAGTTATGGCTCACATGCAGCATTCTTTCTGTTTCATCTCCACCTCAGAGAGGATTGTTCTTACTTAGCAAGCCAAAAAATTATTCTGAATTCTTTTAAAATTTTCCCGAAAAGGGGGGGAGGGGAGGGCACATTGCAATATTGCACAGGGGCTTGGAAATGCCACAAGAAAACAGTTGGGGTTTGCAAGGTTTCAGATTTGGTTGTCTACATTTCACAATGCTACCTTCAATTTTATTAACTACTTAAAATATTTAACTACAATTGATTCAGAAAGTTTCATCTCCCTTAAATTCTTGTGAATAGGAACATATTGTTTGTGTCCTAAATTTTCAAAAGTGATTAGCGACTTTGGGTGCCTCCATTTTGGAGGTCCAATTTTCATGATTTTCAGAGGTTGGCAGTGTGTTCTGAAAATCAGATCCTTTTAAGGTAGCTCATCCAAAACAATGAGTTAACTAGTAACTCTGGACAATATTGTTTTGTGTGTTATAATTTGGTCAATATTTACTTAAATCTAGTCTACACCTAAAATTTAGGTTGGCCTAGCTAGATCACTCAGGGGGTGTGGAAAAAAAAAATCACACCTTTCAGAGATGTCGTTAAGACAACTTAAGCCCCAGTATAGAAACTACAAGGTTGACAAATGAATTCTTCCGTCTTTCTAGCTACTGCCTCTCAAGGGGGCGGTTTTACTACAGTGACAGAAAAACCCCTTCCGTCACTGTAGCAAGTGTCTACACTACAGCGCTACAGCTGCTTAGCTGCAATGCCACAGCTCCGCTACTGTAGCAATTGTAGTGTAGACATACCCTTAAACTATACACTCCATAGGGCAGGGACCTCCCTTGTTTCTGTTTGTACAGGTCCTAGCACAATGGAGTCCTGGTCCATGACTAGCGATCCTAAGTGCTACATGACATGCAAATAATAAATAAAACATTCTATGATGGCATAATATTTGTTTCGTGCTCCTTTGGGGCTTTGCACATCTAGGCTGGGATGTTCAGAGTAGTCTAGGGAGTGAGGTGAAATTTTTATGCTGATTCCCATAGGCACCTTTGGAAAACCCCAGCCCTATGCTGCATCACATTTTGTTTTAAGTGGCTCTAAAAGAGTCAACACAGCATCTGGTTTATCTACTAGTTGGAGCAACATCTTAAATAAAGGCAGGGCCGGCTCCAGGCACCAGCTGAGCAAGTAGGTGCTTGGGGCGGCCAAGGGGAAGGGGCGGCACGTTGGACTCTTCGGCGGCGGGTCCGGTGCGGTGGAGCTGCCACTGCATGGCTCCCCCCCCCCCCCCGCCGGTTGGGGGTGGCAAAAACCCTGGAGCCGGCCCCGAATAAAGGACTGTGGAATATTCATAGCACAGTTCAAAGAAAGCATACAGATTGTAAACTATCAGAAGCACTCACTAGACAATCCAAGTTTTAAACTGTGTATTTTTGTTACTAATAAGTTCAATGTCATTTTGATCTTTTCATTATTGTTTAGAACAAGGAAAGAGGTTATGTCTATCCATAAGCAGATATAAAGTTCAAACACACAGGACATGATAGGCGCTTAGTTAATTATACGTACACATAGTTCTCCCTTCCTCTTTAAATATCTTCAAATATATAAACAATCACAACAGGAAAAAGAGTTCTTTGATGCATCAACACAGAGGGAATATATTCAGAAGGTGGTAAGGGAAAGCAAATCACCATGAGAACACACGCAGTAATTTCAAATAATGGCTTAGTTTATACTTGGAAATCCATTCTGATTTGATGACATTTTGAAATAAGATTTTTTGTTAGATGATGCCAAAATCATTTGTAATTAAAAACCAAAGCTTCCCCAGATGAATACAGGGCAATTTTTAAATTATGGATAGGATATATGTTGAGTAAAAAAGAATCTATACACTTCATGTATTAGAGTTTAAGAAAGACAAAATGCTACGTAATTACAATGTTTAAAGAAAGATATTCACTTATGAGAATGAAATATATATAAGAACCCGTTCTCCAATTCCAAACTGTGCATACTGCTCCATTATTACTGTGACTGTTAAATGAGCAGAATACACACACACAAAATGACATTAAAATACAGTAGAGGTTGCAAAGACAAAAGAGACATGAAGTTAGGAAACGCTTGAATGAAGGTTGCCTGTGCAACCTTAATTTGGCGTCCTTGTGTTTATGCATTTAATTACACCATATACCATTCTTTCAGCCCTTCCCTCCCTCCTCCCCCACTCCTTGTTCCACTGTACTCCCCCCAGCCCTGCAAGTCCAGCACTCACACCACCGCATTCAAATCATGCAGCTTCCTTCTCCAAGCCACTTGGGCCCCTCATGCAGGTCATTAAAAGCACAGGAGAGAGAGGCTTCGTGCTGTCTCTTCTAGTGCCTGTGTTACCCATGCCTGCATGATGTGGCATTCTGTTCCCCTCTAGTGGCGGTTAGACAAGCTAGAGATTGTTGAGCTTGCCATAGCCTTGGCTAAAAGACACATCTTTTAGCTCATGCAAGAGTGGGTCATGCGTTAAGCTCCAGAGGTCCCAGGTTTGATCCCGGACGACGATATCCAGGGTCTGTCGGCGTTACATCTGGACTCACACCAGGGCCTGGCCTGCAGCAGTCCAGAGCTGAAATGGTGTGGAAAGTTCATATCCAGTAAGGATGGAATCTTCAGGGAATTTAGAAGCTAATATTGAAGAAGTCTCTATGGCGCATGTGTGAACTGCAATTTTTCACAGGCTTACAACTTGGCCAAAATTTCAGCAGATTTTCATGGGAATGGCAAAAGGCACATCCCTGACACAAAGGCCACATCCCTGCCAAATTTCAAGTCCCTGCTCCAAAGCATAGGGGTGTTAGAACTTTTCAATGAAAACATTGCCAGAATTTTTTAACATGGGCAAAATAATGAATTTTTCCCTGGCCTTGTTCTCAGAAAAAGATGAACCATTTTGGCTGAAGTTAAAAAAAATCAGGCTCAGGCAGACCCCCCCCCCCCAGGAAAAATATTAGCCAAAACAGTTAAAGTTTGCCAAACTTTAATGAAAGGAAAACAGAGTCTTATAATAGGAACTGTTGGACAATCTTCATAATGAGCTGTGCTACCATCCCCACCTATAATAGAGAGATATACAAAACAAGTAAATTTCATCTCATTACACTGTTTTCAAATGGCACATTTGGGGAGGCTATGTGCCAAATCTGACCCAAACTGAAAAATTTGTGTGTGTATAAAAATAAAAAGGAAACTTATTTTTCAAATGTTCAGCATTCTTATTCTTCCCATAAAATTCCCCAAGTATGCATTTGGAAACAGTAATAAGAGCAGAAAATGTTCTGAACAAATCTTGGGTAAAGAGCAGCAGCAAGAGAAGAGAGTAGTCAAACCGCACACAAAAACCAGCACAGAAAAACTCAAACCCAAATCCTAAATATGTCACTCTCCTCTGAAGTAGAGGACAATTGGCTGCTAAAAAAAAAAAAAAAAAAAAAAAAAGGAGTCCACGCTTCTTGAGAAATAAATTAATGGAGATATCCTATCTCCTAGAACTGGAAGGGACCTTGAAAGGTCATTGAGTCCAGCCCCCTGCCTTCACTAGCGTGGTCAAATACTCTGAGCACATAAGTAGGATCCAGGAAATGCTAGAATTCTAGTTCCAGCTCTGACATTTTCTTCCACTTTGGCTTTAGTAAAGTAATTTAAGCATTATGACTCAGTTTCGCTATCTATGAAATGGGGAAGGAAATCGGGACAAATAGAGCAACCATTAAATGATGTGCTCTGTTGTATTAATTTCAAGGGTCAAAGAGTTAAAGGTGTTAAACTCTTTCACTGTCCAACATAATAACAGTGACACAAAGAGGTCTGGGGTGTTTTTTTTCCTATGGAGACCTTGATTTACTCAGTTTCTTGGCAAACACTCAAAAGCACTCTTTCTAAAGTTGAAAGTTTGATCAATAAACACAAGAACGAACAAGAAATTAAAACAAGTATTTATATTGCAACTGAAATTGAGGGATTATGCAAAATAAACTTAATCAAAACCTTTAAAGTTTCTCTTTCTGGAAGCAAACTATCAGAGTTTCTTATTATCAGCATAATCTTTCTTCGAGGAAAAGAAAAGGCTTAATTTTACTTTCAGTCCTGATGTGTAAAGGGTATTCACTTCTATTTCTAAAAGCCAGAGAGACCCAAGGTGGAGGAGAGAGAGGATAGAAAAGGTCAAGGAAATACAGCTTTTGTTGATGTCTTTGGAATGATGGATGGCTGGTCAATCACAAATGGATGCTTTGGGTGTCTAGCTGACCACGGTACATGTTGCTTAGGCCCTTTTTCACATTCCAGCCAGGGATGACATCTATTGGGGTTCTTTCTCCTCAGTCAGTGTGGGCTTGGGTGCATGCAGCTTAGTTGATTTCAAGATTCAGTGAAAAGCCGAGAGAGAGAGAGAGAGAGAGAGAGAGAGAGAGAGAATGGGGGGGTGGGGAATAGCAGTGCAAAATGTAACATAAAGGGAAGAGAGGCAAAGCAGATTCTTACACGTCTTACATGTCTCTGCAGTTTGGGCAATTAGATATCACAACTGATGGGCGGAGGACAAGAACAAGGCCAGCCGGCTTTCCTCCTGGAAGCAATTATTTCAGTCTGGTCTGCTCCTAATATCTTGGGGTCAGGGAAGATGAGACAAGATGGGCTGGGATGCAAGGTGGGACAGGAGATGAGAGAGATGATTTTTTCCCCCCAAAATCTCTTTTTAGGAAACCCAAAAAGGGAAAAAGTGGGTGCCATAGTTCATCCCCCTCATTATTTTGTTCTCTAATTAGACCTAATATCTGTTACACCAATTTTGGTCCATTAACTTCTGGTTCCCCATCTTCTGTCTTTACCAAGCATGATTTCAACAGTCCTTAAATCACATCAGCAGGTCCTTTTTCTTCAGACTAATCCAGCATCTTTGTCTGGTTTTCTTGCACCTGTTTATAATATTCATTTATTGAAACAACTTAACCTGTTTTTCATGGTTAATTTCCAAGCAGGCAAAAATTATACGTTATTGTAACATTTTATGAACTTTCACTCACTTCTTACATTTCAGATTACAATAGAAGTAAGTTTTGTAGACCAAATAACCACACTAGCTCTTATACACCGCCTTCAGCTATAGTGCCTGTTTCACTGGTGGAGAAAATGTCAGTCAGGACACTTTTCAGAAAGAATCATGGGGTCTCTTAACTTCAGCCTGGACAGACCAAAAACCTAAAGTGTAAAATCTTATTGAAAAGATGGTACCTCTAACAGAGCAGCACTAACCTACAATAGTGAATGACTGTCATTCCTAGTATGCTATGTAGTGCTGTGGTAGGCATTTCGGTCTCAGGATATTAGAGAGACAAGGTGGGTGAGGTAATATCTTTTATCGGACCAACTTCTTTTGAGGAGAGACAAGCTTTTGAGCTACACGGAGTTCAAGTGTAGGAAAGGTATTAAGAGTGTCACAGCTAACTACAAGATTGAACACATAGAATATATGTTAAGGGACCATTCAAGTGGCCCATTAACACCTTTGTAGCCATAGGACATTTGTTATAGGCACATGTAAGGTGGGGGGTGTTGATCATTGTAACAGTGGAGATAGGTCTCCAGGTTTTGCATCTGTTGTTCTGGCAGGGTCTAGTGCCACTTTGAGTTGATGTATCCTGGTCTGTGGGGAGTTTGCTTCTGATGATGAGCTTGGAGAGGGGACATTGTTTGAAGGCCAGAAATGGGAGGGGAGAGGGTCAGGAAAGATTTCTCTTTCAGGATGGGCTCCCCATGGAGTATGGGTTGTAGTTGTTTGATGATACCCCACATGGGTTCCAGTGTGAGGTGGTATGTGACATCTAGGAGTGTATTAAAACAGGTTCTCTCAGGGTATTTGAGTAGCCCATTCCATGGTACGATCTACTTCTTTGGAGGGGTGTCCTTGTGAAAGTGGTTTTGCATGTGTTAAGGTAAATAGGTGCTGATTAGCTCAGTTCACCATGTGGAGCTCTTTCTCTTTCTCCTTCCCTCATTATGGCTACTGATAGGTGCTGCTTGCATTATGTGTAAAGCTGATTAATTTCGTAAAAAGGTACACACATTTCACATACTGCAAGGATTGGGATTTCAATATCGCATGTTTCCATGTTACCACTCCAATCCATATTTTATGGTGCATATCTTATTTTTCCTTGTGTAGTGTCATTAATCTGCTCCCTGGCTGTGCAGAATAATATCCCACAAGAGCAGGCTGCTTTTTGAATATTTTATTCTCTCTCTTTCCAATTCCAAACTAATATATATTTACAAATTCAACCTCCTACAGGCAGAACTATATTGTTTTCTCTCTGTGTCTGAGAACCAAGGCACAGACAACACATATAAATAGAAAAATCTATCCACAGTCATTTGTGTTGAAAGAGAGAACCAATCACATATCAAGCTGTGCAAGAAAAGAAAAAGAAGATTTGCATACTGCAACTAAAAAAAAAAGGAGGAGACAGGGGACACAAAGGCACTACATTCCTGTTGGAAGACATCTTTGCATTTTACTAAAGGGCAACTCATCTTTTTAGCACTGTCATTATCCTATCTAGATGGTTGGTCTTAGTGGAGAAGTGGGGTGAAGGTGCTTTGCTAGCAAGGTTCGATAATTTTTTACTTTAAAATGACAACTGAACTGCATAGAAGATTTTGGAGCCCCCCCCCATCTTTGTTGAGATAATTTCCCTCATTACATTTAAGATACAGGAGTATTGCAGTAAGAACGGTTGGGGTGACATTCACCTATCATAGAAGGCCTCCAACACAGTGAAACTGTGATGGTTCCAGCACATAAGGGCTGTGAGACTGCAGAGCAGAGAGACATGGGCATTCTCTTCCTTCCATGCAAGGTGGAGCTCCATGACTACTCCATATAAGGCGATGCTGTAGCACTGTACACTCTGTCTGCAATTATTCAAATACAGTGACAAGCTCTTCCATAAAGGAAGAGGAGAAAGATGTTCTTCTGGTAAGGCTCTGGACAAAGGAGTTGAGTTGGGTGAATAATGTTTTTTTTTGGGTGCCTGGCAATACTGGGGAAAAAACCCAGTTCTGGTTGAAAACAATTTTTGGCAAATTGAAAAGCTGAAAAACAATTTGATTCAGGTTGAATGAAACATTTTGTTTGACCTAAAGCAAAAGGTTTTGATTTGGAGCCTTTTTTAAACAATATTTTAAAAATAAAATTAAAGGAAAGTTTGAAACATGTTTCATTTAAAAAATGTCAAAACAAAATGTTTCAATTTTTTTCAGAATTTTTAGGGATTTTTCCCCCCCATGAATTCGCAAAATGTTTCAGTGCTATCAAATCTGCATTCTTCACCAAAATGCTTCACCTGGGAAATTTCACCTAGCTCTACTCAGGAGGTTTAGATTCTTGTCTTGGTTCTGTCACAGACAGGGCCGGCTCCAGGCACCAGCCCAGCAAGCAGGTGCTTGGGGCGGCCAAGGGGTAGGGGCGGCATGTCGGGCTGTTCGGCGGCAATTCGGTGGCGGGTTCCTCTCGGAGGGAAGCACCTGCCGCCGAATTCCCACCGAAGAAGAAAGCGGCGTGGTGGAGCTGCCGCTGGAGTGCCGCCAATCGCAATTGCGATCGTGGCTCCTTTTTTTCCCCCCCGCCACTTGGGGCAGCAAAAACCCTGGAGCCGGTCCTGGTCACAGACTCCCTGTGTGACCCTGACACTAAAAATCCTTCTGTGCCTTAATTCCCCGTAAGTAAAATAGCAACATGTTAATTCGCATGGTTATATTGAGGATACATTTATTAATGAACTGATAGGCCCATATAAGTAAATTATAGAGGTGTGGTAGCACCACTACATTTAAAGCTGATATCAGCTTCCTGTTTAACAGCCAATTTGACAGACAGACAGAGAAGGTGTACAAGGTTTGCAGCCCCTATTGCAGCTCCGAGGCTGAAATAGCTGCTGTGGAAGGACTTCAGAGCTATCCCAGTTCCTTCCGGTGGTTGAACGAAAAATTCCACCCCACCAATTTCTATCTTTACCTCACACAAAGCCCTATTTCCTCAAGGAATGAATTTTAGCCTTAACAAGAATTAGTCAAACTTTATTTTATATACTACTATACAGAACATTTGAAAATGCTTTCTAAAAAGCTTCAAAGCCATTGTTAGGTCTAAACACAGCGATCTGACAGTGTTAGAGCATCTTGTGCAGGGGTGGGCAAACTTTTTGGCCCGAGGGCCACATCTGGGTGGGGAAATTGCACGCAGGGCCATAAATGTAGGGCTGGGGCACGGGAGGGAGTGCAGGGTGTGGGAGGGGGTACAGTGTGCAGGAAGGGGCTCAGGGCAAGGGGTTGGGGCGGAAGAGGGGATGCGGAGTGCTGGAGGGGGCTCAGGGCTGGAGGTTGACGTGCAGGAGGGGTGCGGCCCCTGAGGGGAGGGGGGGCAGAGGGCTCCGCGTGTTGCCCTTGCCTGCAGGTACCTCCCCCGAAGTTCCCATTGGCTATGGTTCCCCGTCCCATCTCCCCCAGGGGCCACAGGGACGTGGTGCCGGTCTTGAACGTTATTTTTTCCAGCCAAGATACATAAAATGCTAAAACTGCAACAACTAACATGCAATTCTATGTGTGAACAAATTTTTTTTAAAAAAGAAAGGGAACTGATTTGCATTGCAGATTCTAAAATATTTATTATTATTGAGGAGCTTTTTATACTATGAAAAATATTTCACAGTGTCCTTTTATGTGAATATTTGGTTTTCCTAAGGCTATGTCTCTACACTGTAGCCTACGTCGGCAAAACTTACGTCGCACAGCGGTGTGAATATTCCACCCCCAAACAACACAAGTTACACTGACATAAGCATTCGTGTGCACAGTGCTATGTGACGATTTTGTTTTACGCTGACGGGAGAGCTCTCTCTCGTCGGCAAATACCGTCTTCACCACACACGCTGCAGCAGCACGGCCGCACTGATACAGCTGTGCTGCTGCAGCACTATACGTATAGACATGGCCTATGTCAGTTCTCTGCCAAGTACAGCATCTTTTTTACTTGCTGACTTCTTAGATTTTAAGTATCAGAGGGGTAGCCGTGTTAGTCTGAATCTGTAAAAAGCAACAGAGGGTCCTGTGGCACCTTTAAGGCTAACAGAAGTATTGGGAGCATAAGCTTTCGTGGGTAAGAACCTCACTTCTTCAGATGCAAGTTATGGAAATCTCCAGAGGCAGGTATAAATCAGTATGGAGATAACGAGGTTAGTTCAATCAGGGAGGGTGAGGTGCTCTGCTAGCAGCTGAGGTGTGAACACCAAGGGAGGAGAAACTGCTTCTGTAGTTGGATAGCCATTCACAGTCTTTGTTTAATCCTGATCTGATGGTGTCAAATTTGCAAATGAACTGGAGCTCAGCAGTTTCTCTTTGGAGTCTGGTCCTGAAGTTTTTTTGCTGTAAGATGGCTACCCTTACATCTGCTATTGTGTGGCTAATTCCTCTGCCATGGTTACCCAACTCAGGTGCCCACTTCTCCCACAAACACCTTCACATGTCTTCCCATGCATCCCCTGATGCATGGGAATAACTCCCAGTCAAAAATCCACAACGTTAATGTCCTTCAAGTCACTCCTCAAAATTCGCCTCTTCTATAATGCACACAGAAAACTGCAATCTTGTAATCGCTAAGAAAGTCGTGACTTGATTACTGCTCCTGATTGGTTAAGAATTGTACACACCCTACAAGTTTTGTTATCCTGTTTCCCACCTCCTGGCCAACTTGTTTGCCTCATCCAGCTGTTGGGACTTGTCTTTTACATGATAGGCTCTTTGAGACAGGGTCTGTCATTCATTATCTGTTTGCTCAGCACCTAACACAATGGGGTCCCAACCCGCCTGGCCTTAGTTCATCTGAAATTGACACATTAAATAATAATGACTAACAGAACAAAAACCCATATTGTAGATATTCTCACTGTCCTTGCAGACCAAATCTCTTCTAAAAGAAAATACAATACTTGTAACTTGACTACTGATTTTTAATTTACATGTCAACACATTGGATTGTAATTAAGGTTACACCCATGTAACTGCAGAATTTTCACTAGATAAAGCAGAATTTGCCTCATTTACTGCATCTGTTAGGTGTTGACATTCACCAATATACTGACGATCAATCAAATGATCTGGCTTTTTAATAGACCCCTAAAAAGAATAAAAATAAAATAAGTAAACCAAAAGAAAAACAAACCAGCATATACATTCCTTACTAATATTATAAGCAGACTGAGAAACTGAAAACAGTGTAAGACAAAATTAATTTTTTTAAAAAATAAATGATGTTTCCAGGGTGCAAAGTGAAAAAGAAGGTGAAAATAATATATACTATTACCAGAAAGTAATATTAATGCAATATGTCAGAATATATTTACTATAGCACTGTGAAGTTAGGAAGTAAATATTTTATGAAAACTTATGTTTTAGGAGTAAACTGCAGTCCACTGAAGGTGACCATTTTAGAAAGAAAATATCCATCTTCCTCAGAGAGCCATAAAGAGAAAGAGAATTAGACCCCAGATGTTTCAGATCCATCAAGAAACCTTCAAACCCGTGTCAGAATAGGTTAAAACCAGGTGGAGTTAGCCAAAAGAAGTTCCCTTAGCTATAAGAGGTGGTGCATGCTAACCAAACATGAAACAGTGCAATGTGATGGGGGAGGAGCACTAATTTAACCCTTTAATCAAGGGTTACTCTCAATCCTATTTAATCTAGACCTTGGGTTTGTAACAGAAGCCGCAGCACTGAAGTGCAACCATGCTACTTCCATGTAAAAACCATGCTGGTAAAACGTGAACACTATGCCTGAGTCCTTAGCATCCAAGAGTTACATGTTGAATTCCATTCCCTCAAGCCAGTAGACAGAGTTCTGAGCTGGCTGAGAAGCTCTCTATGGAAAGGAACACTAACTTTTAAATAGCGCCACAGACCTAAAACATTGAACGTGGATATGAAGCTCATTCCTGGCTCATCTCACCTTCTTGGACAACAATACAAAACAAAAATGATCATCATCAAGTGTTGCCAACTTTCGTCATTTTATTGAATCTCAAGATATTTGGTACCTTTCTTAAAGTTCCAGCTCCCAGAGTCATACCATTATGTGAGACTCCCACTTAAAGAAAACCTTTCTATCCCTCACGATTGCAGGATGCAGCTTAAAAACAGGAAGCCTGTAGTCTGAAAAGTCAAAGCAAATAAAGAATAAATTCTAGATTCTTTCATATGATCTCATGATTTTTGAATGCTCAGTGCTGGAAACATGGTGAGACAGCAAATACTGTAAAGACTGATGGGAAACGAAAGAAGAGAAACAGTTGATATTGAAAGGGTCTGAAGAACCCATATTCAGGTGCCTGAACTTCCCCCTATTATATGAGGAAACTAAGAAGGGCCTGAATCAAAACCCTGGATCTGAACAGCTCTGAGTACCAAAAGAGTTTGGATCCAGGTCTGGCCTTTATGGCTCCACCCCACTACTCTATGAAGTGCATCCCTGTGTGTGTGCAGCCTACGGTTGACTCACCACTCTGTGCACTTTGAAAGCATCACCACATGGGGTGAATCGATAAGGCAATAGTTTAAGTACTAGGTGATTAACTAAGTAGCTGGGTGATTCGGCATCAACTGACAACAGCTAAAAAAGAGTCAAGAAGAGACAGAGGGGGAAGGCTGGAAGGAAGGGCCAGAACAGCCTAGGATCTCAGAGAGGTGAGATCTCTCCCCTCCCCATAGTAGATAAAGACTTGGAGAAAAACCTTATGCAGTGGGAAACAAACATTTAGAAAGCACATTATGAATAAATTTAAACTTAAACTTTAAAGTTAAACTTGCCACTGGTGTGCATGAGGATTGTTTGCAGAGAGAAATCCAGGGTAAGGGAAACCTGCCCTGTGACACACACACACATACACACACACACCCCTCCAAAAAAAAAAAAAAAAAAACCTCTGGATTTTGATACCCCCCAAATTTGGGGAAGTTCAGGCCCATGTATGCCAATAAGAAAAAAACCAACAAGATGAGTAAATTATTACTTAAATGCAATGTAATAGGCTGCCTCTTATTTGAAAACTAACTATCCATTAATTCAAGGTAATATTGACAATAATGTGCCCATTGTGCTATGAACTACACAAATACAACAAACCAAAAGGGATTATACCCAACCCTGCCATTGCTCCACTGTGGGTGCCCAACTCAGTTTCTTGCTTCTCCCACAAACATCTTCACATTTCCTCCCCTGCAGCCTCTTATGCATGGGGAAATCTCCCAATCAAAAATCTATTACCTTAACATCCTTCAATCACTCCTCTAAACCCACCTCTTCCATAATACACTCAGAAAACTGAAATTTTGTCACACAGATAGGGAGGTGGGGAGTTGACAACTGCAGAGATTATTATCCCATTTTGCAAATGGGAAATAGAGACACAGAGATGTAAAGTGACTTTACACAGAGAAAATTGATGACTGTGTTGTGAATAGAAACAAGATCCCTGAATCTCAGTACAGTGTCTTCCCAGCCTATCTTCCAATCTGGAGTTAAGGTTGGTATTACATATTAGTGACTTAGGGGTAAAAAGAATTCACAAGAGTGCTGTAGTCATTTAAAACACAAGTTTTGCAATGCCATGCCTTCATCACGTCAGCACGCACATATGGTGTAGGAACAGTGAGTTTGAGCATCCCTACTAACCTAGGTTAAAGTCGGAGGAGAGACGGCAGCATCTTAGGCTTTGTCTACACTACACAGTTTTGTCGACATAAGGTAGTGTAAGTCCAGTCTATAAAAGACATAAGAGTTGAGTGCAAAGATCAGATCTGGACTTGAATTTCAGGTGTGTTTGAATCGGATTATTAGTTGAGCCATACTAACGCCAGAGTTTAGATCTAGGTCTGGATCCAAATGTCTCCAAATTCTAAGATGTTGTGTCATGGGTTTTTGTTTTGGGCCCTTCTCTGTTTATAAACTGTGCATTTAAGTTTAATATACGGGATACCTTATTATGTCAGAAATTAAAGCTGTGGCACTGGTAGGAGTATGCATTCTTGATTAACTTGTCCATGCACTAAGGTTTATTAGAAGTTTTTGATAAAAAGAACAAAAGTAGTCATCTGATGGCAGCCAAGCAATATTTATTATGACCCAAAGAGAGAAGTTTATCTAAAATAGGAGAATTGAGTTCTGCATATTCATGCTTTCCCTACACGGGCCATGTTTCCTGTCCATGTGCTGAATTTATACACTACTTGAAAAGGTCTGTCCATCCAAGGCAAAATGAGTATGACTAATGGCTAATTGCTCTTTCTTGTTTGCTATCTTTCACATAGCATGATATCAGAGTTCTACAAGGACAACAGTAGTGGGCTGGCCAGAAAGCCTGGAGGGGAAAATTAAATCCCCTTCTTAAGTAGCAGACTAGCAGTCTCCTTCAACAAAGGCTTTGCTTCCCTTGGTGGTAATGTGATTCATTTTCCTATAAAGAAGAAGGCTGGTATTTCAATACGTAAAGACAGCCATTACAGTGACATTTAACAAGTCTGAAACCTCTGGCTTTTTTGGTAACCTAGATCTGCCTTAAGGCTATCAGAGACAAAAGAGGCCTTCTCCTCCAGCAAGCATCAAAGACCTAATAAAAAGCCAAGAAGGAGTAGGCAGTCAGCTTCTATGTCAGAAATGCAAAATAAAAATATAATGTATGCAAATTTAAGGCATGCAAAAAAAATCATGGAACACTGCTTGTGTGTACAGTTGTACTCCTAAAACCTGTAATGCACTTTTTGAATTATTCAGCAAGAAGAGGCTGAAAAGCAGCAAAGAAGCTTATTATGTTTGCTTTGCTTCATAGACTATTAGGTGGACAAAAAGAAAAAGGAATTTAGTTACGCTTGCTTATCTCCTAACCTTATAAACTTGGGATTAACAGATCAAAGGAGGATTTGGTTCAGTTGATAGAAAATGGAGCTCTTTTATAGCTGTTTGGTCTCCCTGTCCCTTATGATCAAATGAGCTTAAGCAATTGATAAAATAAATGGGGGGGGGGTTTAATTCATGTGTTTTAGTACATATGTTTAATATTTATTGTATCACATTATATATTTGTAAGCAAAATTAAATAACCACAGTAAAAGAGGATTAAACACTGAATGCAAGTAATTTTTATATTCTGTGCACTTGGCCTTATAATGGAATCCACAGTGCAAACTCAAAGTACAGTGCTGACCCGAGTTAATTTAATTCCCATCATGATCTCATGAGACTTATGGCATATAACACGTTACTATAGCCACAAACTATTTCTCATGTCCATAGCTCATTGTTAGAACTTGCCATTGGTCTGAAATTAACCCATGTCATTTCTGCATCTTGTGGAATTATAAAGTGCATACTGGAAATTGTGACTGATGTTTGGAACGTTAAGATACCCTTAGTTCTATTGTCCATCTTATCCGAACGACAGTCCTAAGGTGCTAAAATACTGACCACTTGTAATCATTAAAGATCACACCACAATTTTTTTTTTCGGGAGCAGAAATACTAACCCGGATATCCTAATAACATTCCACTGTAATTTGTGTATTTACAATCTGCCAAATTAAAGTTACTCTGCAGTTTCAGTACGATAAGATATTCTTTACTTTTTCTCCTATGTTGCTGTGTTGTTTTGCTGTCACAAAATAGCTGCCACATTACACACCAGAGCCGCCTACATTTCTGTTGTGTCAGGATTTCTCTACTGAGAAAAAGTTTCATATTTCAATGCATGGATATCTGTATAATCTTCTTTGCAACAAAATAAGAAGACACATACCTCTTAAAATTGAGACCAGCTCTCTTTTGCGATAAACGGTCATCAGAAGATACACATAATTTCATAAAAGCAAATAACATCCTATCCATGTATATGGTTATTTTTCAAAAGCAATTATGGTTCATACAATTTTTCTAGTTACAAGATATGGTATGTATCTTTTATATGAAGCTAAATTAAGTGTCTCAGATTCCTTTTTTCCTTCTCTGGGTGGTTATTGGTATGTTGCAGATTTCTGTTTTGAGTGCAATTTTTGCACCAGCAAGAAGCTTTGATAATTAAACTGCAAACTGACACATACAAAGGTTGAATTCAGATTATATAAATAAGCCCATTTCTTGTTTAGTTAATGTAGCAACATGGGACTCTTCTAATTGCTCATTAATTATTGTTAATAGTAAGACCCTATATAAAATGGAACATCAATGTATTATTTATTCTTTCACGTATGCAGTCCCATCTACAATTTTTTCCCAGCAGTTTCTGTTGTTTAATGAATTTCAAAATCTTTTTGGTTCAGGAACATCATAGTATGGCCAGAATCCTATTAAAATTGGTACAGGAAAATCCATTGTGGTGAATACTAGATGACATTTATCCTGGTGTGAAATTTATCTAAGGGAGATTTACCTAGGCCATCTATCAACAATTGTGCAAATGGGACGTAGGCAGGTAAAAGGTTCCTTCAGTCTGGTGCTTCAGCTGAAGAAAGAAAAATAATTAAAGCTGAATTTCTGTGATCTTGTGAAGCAATCAAAGGCTATAGTCCTCCTTGGTTAGATGTACAGTGATATATAGATTCCATCTAACTAAATGCCCTCACAGCTGTGTTAACAGGTGACTAGAAGGGATTGAGAGCTACACAAAATGTTATGAAGCGTCAGCTAGCTTGGAATAGTTGTTATCACAGCCACTGGCTAAATAAATTACTGAGAAATTGTCATACGTGTATAGTCACAATGTGCTAGTTATTCTGAAGATGGACATAGGAAATTAGAATTATACAACACTAAGGAGCTGACATATACAGCTGTAAAATCACAGACTAAAGGGTTGTGGCAATTGTAATTACTTTAAGTATAATTAGATGAGTCAGTTCTCTCTGCAGCTTAAACAAATCAGAATCATAAACAAGAAACATGGAATTTGTCAGTGTCCACATTCTTCTATTTATGGGTTGAAAATTGTACTGAATTTTAGTTGAAATACATTTTTAAAAGGCTAAAATCATGAATTTAACTTTTCCGTGATATATTAATTTTAGTTAATATAACTCACATTTTTGCAAATATGGGGGAAAGTACTAAATTTCAAATTTGAAACAGCAAAAACTTTTTATAAAAACAGATGTCTAGTAATGTGTGGTAGGGAAAAAGTCAATAGCAACAGCTAATCTGCATGTTTGAGTGCCAGAATTCAAGAATGCATTTCACAGCAGTGGAAGTATTTTAAACAGGAGGGCAGAAGGTTACATCCTAAAACATACTATTTTTCAGACATGAAATCTTCCTTTTCCATTTAGGTCTAGCATTACATAGAACAAACATTAACAATATGAGCTGTCTTCAGATTATGTAGTTTTACTCAAGTGGCAGATTATCATCTGCTTTTGCTGGAAGTACAACAAACAACATCCAAGCAATATGATACACTCTGGGCCACAACCTATAGTAATGTAGAGTTATATTACACAAATTAAGCAGTCATGGGAGGGGAAAAAACACATTTAGTGTAATAAATTACAAAGGTAAGTGTTAACACTTGCAATATGTGCTGCAGAAAAAAAAAAAGATAACGGTAATTGGTGTCTTAAAATCATTTTGTAAAATTTTGATATTCTGGAACTGACACTGAAAAAAGTAATTTAACCTTTGTTAGCAACATTATTGGCAATCACTCAGCATGTATAAACCAGAGGAAGATTAGGTTTCATTTTCTGAGTGGAACCATTCAAAGAAATGCAGAAAGTGAAAAGTTTCATCAAAGGAATAGTTAGTTTTTATAGCTCCTATAGTACACTCAACACATGCTTATTTACCATTTTTTCAATGTTTCTAAATTCAACTGGATTATTATTTCATGTATGTTAGAAACAAAACAAAACAAACAACTGCTTAAGGAATAAATGTCGAGTCAGTTCAATATATGCAGGGTCATGTACAGTGCAGATCCCCTTCCTCCCCACACAGAGATATCCCACAATAGTGATTGCTCTCCAGTGACAACACAAGCAGGAAGTGTTCCACCTGTCTGCAGTGTATTTAGCACTTATCCGTAGAGCGGCCAATTGCTGCCCTAGTCTCAGATGCTCAGCTGCTCTGTTGCTGCTACACCGCATAGAATGGAGCCCCTGTGAACCTCAGGCACAGAATGGTTTAGACCTGTGCAGTCCCAGTTGGCCAGTTCACTCGCCAGTCTCCAGCTTATCCTGCTGTCTGCCCATCTACTTCCTTCCACATCACTGTAGAGAGAGATCTCTCTATAGTCTTTTTGTTCCACAGCATGCAGAGGCTACATATTCTCTCCACAGCTTTTCTCTACATACAAAGAGTCTGCAGCAGTTGTGTTATGCTTAGTGCCTGCCATGTCTGTTTGAGGGCAAAGAAGGCGAGGTACAGCATTTGGCCCATAGAAAGAAATTTAGGTGTGTAAAATCTGAATTAAAAAAATAGCAAAAATGCTTAAATACATCATCTCTCGTGCTCTGAATTTAAAATAGATCAGTGCTCCTCCCTTTAAATCCATCACCACTGACAGCACCAAACATAAGAATGGCCATACTGGGTAAGACTAATGGTCCATCTAGGCCAGTATCCTGTCCTCCAACAGTGGCCATTGCCAGATGCTTCAGAGGGCAGGAACAGAACACGGCAATTATCAAGTGATCCATCTCATCGTTCAATCCCACTTTCTGGCAGTTAGAGGCTTAGGACACGAATTCTTTTTTGAACCTTGTTATGGCCTTCACAACATCCCCTGGCAATGAGTTCCACAGCTTGGGACTGAGTTGTGTGAAGTACTTCCTTATGTTTGTTTTAAACCTGCTGCCTATTAATTTTAAGGTGCCCCCTAGTTCGTGTGTTATGTGAAGAGGTAAATAACACTTCCTTATTTACTTTCTCCGCACCAGTCATGATTTTATGGACTTCTATCGTATCCCCCCTTAGTCATCTCTTTTCCAAGTTGAGAAGTCCCAGTCTTCTTAATCTCTCCTTATATGGAAGCTGTTCCAAACCCTTAAATCGGTTTTGTTACCCTTCTCTGTACCTTTTCCAATTCTAATACATCTTTTTTGAGATAAGGCAACCAGAACTGCATGCAGTGTTCCAGGTGTGGGCATACCATGGATTCATACAGTGGCATTATGATATTTTCTGTCTTATTATCTATCCCTTCCCTAATAGCTTCTACAATTGTTAGCTTTTTTTGACTGTGGCTGCCCATTGAGTGGACGTTTTCAGAGAACTATCCACAAATGACCCAAGATCTTTTTCTTGAGTGGTGACAGCTAATTTAGACCCCATCATTTTGTATCTAGAGTTAGGAACCTGCATGAGGCATATCAAAAGCTTTGCGAGAGTGAGATGCTTTTCCCCAGGGCAGCTTGGGGTCTGGGGAGGGGAAGGCCTGGCACACCTCCAGGCAGGTGGGGGAGCTCTTGGGCCTCCAGCTGTGGGGGGGAGGTGTCTCAGGACTCCAGCTGCTGGGGGGCCTTGGGGCTCCAGCCGGGGGGAGGGCGCTTGGCCTGGGGCTCCTCCGGGTGAGCGGGATGCTTGCGGCTCTTCTGGGCGGGGAGGAAGCTCATGGCTCCGGCCACAGAGTGCTAAGTGGTCTTGGGGCTCCATCTGCAGGGGGCGGAGCTGGGGGCTCCACCCGCCGCCCATGCCACCAGATCACCCTTGTCCATGTTTGTTGAACCCCTCAAAGAATTCTCATAGATTGACGAGGCATGATTTCCCCTCAAAAAGCTGTGTTGACTCTTCCCCAACAAATCATGTTCATCTATATGTCTGATAATTCTGTTCTTGCAACTAATTTGCTGATACTGAAGTTAGTCTTACTGGCCTGTAATTGCCAGGATCCCTTCTGGAGCTGTTTTAAAAAAATTGGTGTCATTTTAGCTATCCTCCAGTCATCTGGTACAAAAGCTGATTTGAATAATAGGTTACATACCACTGTTACTAGTTGTGCAATTTCATATTTGAGTTCCTTCAGAACTCTTGGGTAAATGCCATCTGGTCCTGGTGATTTATTACTGTTAATTTATCAATTTGTTCCAAAATCTCGTCTATTGACAACTCAATTTGGAACAGTTCCTCAGATTTGTCACCTAAAAAAAAATGGCTCAGGTATGGGAATCTCCCTCACATCCTCTGCAGTGAAGACTGATGCATAGAATACATTTTGCTTCTCTCCAATGGCCTTGTCTTCCTTAAGTGCTCATTTAGCACCTCGATCATCCAGTGGCCCCACTGATTATTTGGCGGGCTTTCTGCTTCTGATGTACTTAAACAATTTTTTGCTCTTAGTTTTTGGGTCTTTTGCTAGTTGTTCTTCAAATTCTTTTTGGCCTGCCTAATTATACTTTTACACTTGACTTGCCGTTTATACTCCTTTCTATTTTCCTCATTAGGATTTGACTTCCAGTATGTAAAGGATGCCTTTTTGCCTCTAACCACCTCTTTTACTCTCTTGTTTAGCCACAGTGGCACTTTTTGGGTCCTCTTACTACGTTTTGTTAATTTGGAGCATACATTTAATTTGAGCCTCTATTATGATGTTTTTAAAAAGTTTCCCTGCAGCTTTAAAAAGTTTCCATGGAGGCTTTTCACTCTTGTAGCACTGTACCTTTTAATTTCCATTTAACTAGCTTCCTCATTTTTGTGTAGTTCCCCTTTCTGAAGTTAAATGCTACTGTGGTGGGCTTCTTTGGTATTTTCCCTACCAACAAGGAAGTTACATTTAATTACATTATGGTCGCTATTACAGAGCAGTTCAGCTATATTCAGATCTTGGGTCAGATCCTGTGCTCCATTTAGGACTAAATCAAGAATTCCCTCTTCTCTTGTGGGTTCCAGGACTAGCTGTTCCAAGAAGCAGTCATTAATGGTGTATAGAAACTTTATCTCAGCATCTCATCCTGTGGTGACATGTACCCAGTCAATATGGGGATAGTTGAAATCCCCCAGTATTATTGAGTTTTCTATTATTATAGCCTCTCTAATCTCTTGGATTATTTCACAATCACCATCACCATCCTGATCAGTTGGTCAGTAGCATATTCCCATTGCTATATTCTTATTATTTGAGAATGGAATTTCTATCTACAGAGATTCTGTGGATCAGTTTGATTCATTTAATATTTTTATTACATTTGGCTCTTTGCTTTCTTTCACATATAGTACCCCACCCGCATGACCTACTCTGTCATCCCTATATATTTTGTACCCTGGTATTACTGTTTCCTATTGATTATCATCATTCCACCAAGTTTCTATGATGCCTATTATATCAATATCCTCATTTAATAACAGGCACTCAAGTTCACCCATTTTTTAGCATTTGTACACAAGTATTCACAAAATTTGTCACTTTTTAGTTGTCTACCATTATGTGATGTTATTGAATGAGACTCTTACTCATTTGATTGTTTCTCTTCACTTCCTACCTGTATTTATCAACTTCAATCCTCTCCCCTTTACTATGATATAGAGAAGTGATGCCCAATAGGCAGCCAGCAGGCTAAATGTGGTCTGCCAAGGCTTCATGTGTGACCCGCTAGCTCACCTTAAAAAAAAAAAAAGTTTACAATTAAATTAATGAACAAGTGATGCACTGCCTATCATTTGCCTATGACTTCCTTAATAAGTAACTTCCTGGCAGTGCTTAATTTGTAATGAAAGAGGTGCCAGGGCTCAGCCCCTGCACAAATAAAGCACTGGCTGGATGGCTGGAGAGCAGCAGATGCTGGCCTGGCACCCAGTTCTGAAGGCAGCACCGCAGGTTCCCCAGTTCCTAATAAACGTAAAACTCCCTCCACCACCATCTCATCTGTGCATTAAGACCCTGCCGTTCTGCGCAGGGCTGGCTCCAGGCACCAGCGCAGGAAGCAGGTGCTTGGGGCGGCCAACGGAAAGGGGCGGCACGTCCGGGTCTTTGGCGGCAAGTCCCTCAGTCCCTCTCGGAGGGAAGGACCGGCTGCCGAATTGCCGCCGAAGAATGAAGCAGTGCGGTAGAGCAGCCGCCGAAGTGCCGCCGATTGCGGCTTTTTTTTTTTTCCCCCTTTCTCTTCGCTGCTTGGGGCGGCAAAAAACCTGGAGCCGGCCCTGGTTCTTCCTGTCTAACTCTCCCGGAGCATGGAACTGGAAGCATTTCAGAGAATGCTACCATGGAGGTGCACTATTTAATATAGTTATTGCAAAAGACATGGTTCAGTTTTAAGGTAGAACAGTAACTAAATTGTAAACTTGGTTTGTTCGCTGGATTCTTCACAGGGTTTGGTTTGGATTTGTTCAGTGTAGTAAAACCACAATAAGAATGTATTTTTTTACTTTTTGTGCCTGATCTAAAACAAGAGTTCTGATGAGATGTTAACTAGACTGAATGGTGAATTTGTCAACTAGTACGTTCATCAGCCAATATCAGAAAATATTGGTTTCCTGAATATTAAGGAGTACACATGGCAAAACAGGGTTAGAGCATTGTGAGGACAATGACTCCAGTGCACTGTCACACAGGGAATTTGTGTTGCTTCAGATACAAATGAAGTAGTAAGTGATTCCACTAGCAGCCTCCTTGAAAACTGCAGAAATCCCTTTGACTCTCTGGGAAACACCAGACAGGACTATTATAGAAACTTTCACATTCCTCAGGTACAATTAAATCCATGTCACCCAAAGTTAGGGCCCTCCACTGTTGAAAAAGCCTGTAATGCCCCCTTCTCAATTGCCCACGTGATGTACTGTGCACTTTTATGAGCGGAGTGGTACTTGGCTTTGGTGTGACTGACAGGAATGCGGCTTTCAGAGCGTGCAGTGCCCAAGTGGTAACACTGCCACTGCGTGTGCGCCTCGTAAGTGCTGTCTACCTGCCTCTGTCACAGAACAGCCTGGTGTAGAACTATGTAATAATGGTTAGTGTGACCTGATTCCTTCTGGTTGGTCCAGAGCTTTGCTACAAAGAGATTCCTCTATGTGCTCGTTTGTGCTGCTCTCTTTTTCAGCATATGATTAATCTTGTCTGTCTGCATATTGCTAACTCACTAAACTCCCATCGCCACCGCTATACTATGACCTTCCCAGATTGTAGCCAAGAGCAAGCATCTCAAGAGGGTCCTCTCTGCTGCTGAGGGGAGGAGGATGGGCATTGATCTGCCTCTGTCATGTTACATGCTTGTTTGAAGCAACTTAGTTATTTATAATATTTTGATGTTTCCGACAGACGCCAGGAAAGTGCCATAATACATAAACATATTTAGTTTGTATATATAAAAATAAAGCAACCCAGCATATCCTATCCCATCCCTACTGCAGACATGGAAGGCCAAGAAGTCATCCCTGATGTTACTCAACTGAATTAGCTTCAATAATATTATCTGGGAATAGATTTGTTCCATCATGAGGTGCAGTTGGAAGTTGATAAGAGGCCAAACCCCAGGTTAAATCCTGACTCCAGTGAGGACGCAATGGCAAAATTCCCATCAACTTCAGTGGGGCCAGGATGTCACCCCTGGGGTTCTGTCTGGAGATCAGTTCAGGATAGGGCAATAGTTACCAAAATGTACAGCTACAAAGCAACCTTACAAGTAAATAATACTGTAGCGAATTCAGTTGATAGCTGATACTACTGGAACTAGCTAGTCCTTGGGGTCCAAAAGCTTTAATAATTACTATTACAAAGTAATATGTGTGTTTCCATCAGCAGATGAAGTCTATTTGTTATTTTGTATTGAGCAATGGGTACTACACTGTATTTTACCAAGACATTGCAAACTGCTTTAAGCCTCACCTCTAAGGTAAGAATACCTTTGTGATGTCAGTAAATATTATCCCCATTTTATAGATGAGGAAACTGATGCAAAGAAGTTATTACCTATGGACACCCAAGAAATGTGTGGCTGAGCCAGAAATAACGCCTTAGCCACAAGACCACTACTTTGTGCTCCATCATGAAACCAAGATTATAGAAAACTTCATAAATTGTTAAATTAATCCACAGTACCATACCAAGCCATCGCCTATATTACTTTTGTTGACTCCATCAGGTCATCACGGTGTATGTGCAGAGCATTCAGCACACATTCATATCCATAATTACTGCTCCTGCCATGTATTATTGGATGAGTTTTGTTATCTAATGCTGGCTATTTTGGTTGTTATTCCAAACGTACTTAGAATCACATTTTATACAGTGAAGTATCACAGCTCAACTTGTGACAATTCAAAAGTTCATACGGATTCCATTATTTTTTAGTAAACAACAAGTTACTTAATAACATTACTTTAAAAATTTCACTGCCTTGGAACAACTGCTAACCTGTAGTGGAAAACAACAGCCATGTACACAGAATAAACTCTATCTATTTACTTTATATCTGGTTCTCACTCTAAAGTTATTGCCAAGAACAGACACACACCACACATTTCAAATCCTAGAGTTAAAATTCTTAGAAGTATTATTAGTTGCTTTTGTTGGCAATGCAACAAAATATACCTCCAACATTCAGGTAACTGGATATGGTATTAGTGAGAGCAATTTGCTGAACACAGGCTTTTGTGCACAAACTATGTTACAGTACTCCATGGTATCGCTAATAAATATTGTAAGCTTTAGCCATTAGAGTATGTGTGCGTGTCAAATCCTGGCTTCATTTTTAAATGCCTCATACACTGGAAAAACTCACGTTAGGGGATTTCGATCCAACAATTTTGTTTTAATTGAGAAGAAAAATGTGTTACTGGACTAATGATTCTTTATAAAGACTCCTCTGTGAAGTGGTCAGGAAACGTGAACATATTGACAAAGTAATGACATTTTGGAGAAAGAAAGCAAAGTTAGGAAATAATAACAAGGGGAAGGAAAACTGGGCAAGGCTGCTTTACCACTTGGTACTTGAGTATATTGTGGAGGGGTTGTGAGCCTGAGGTTGCTTTGAGACTTCCATTACTTTTAAGTGCTTCCATAAAATTCCACAGTAGGCAGGACACTTCTGCAGGTTAAGCGTGTTTTCGCTCGCTCTCTCTCCGCTCTCCAAGACTCTTTCATTACAAGATTCCTGCCAGGACTTTTCTCACAGCTTTCACCCCTCTTATTCTAAGTAGCTAGGGTTCACCCTCTGCTGAACAGAGGCACTCTGCTCCTTTCCTATTGTAGCACAGTCCTTGGTGTTCTCTTCACTAAAACTCAAACTTTGTTGCAAAGAACAGTATTTCCCCAATTCACTTCTCACCTTCATTAGCTCCTGACCACCATGCCCTGCTTCCTGATTTGAACACCAAGGTCACGCGGGGTAGAAATACAAGGGCAACTCTACCACTGCAACTGACATTTCCTATGAGTAAGGCTCCGCATTTGTCATGGAGATCACGGATTCCGTGACTTTCCATGACCTCTGTGACTTCTACAACAGCCAGTGCGCCTGGCTTGGGGGTCACCCCAAGCCAGGCCCCCCCCATGACATGCGTCTGACGAAGTGGGCATTCACCCACGAAAGCTTATGCTCCAATACATCTGTTAGTCTTTAAGGTGCCACAGGACTCTTTGTTGCTTTTTACTTATGTAGCAGTAAATCCCAGCAGGTCTGACAAACTCTTTACATCCAATACACTTGTCAAAATATTTATCCAGTGTCTTGTAAGGTATCACATGAAAACCACTGACACACTGGTCATGAATATCATTGTATTATGTATGGATGGGCTCTGTATAAAAAGTGGTGTGTGTGTGCTGTAAATATGTTCTTAAAATATGCAATTAACCTACCAACTCTAGACAAAGGAATGTGGATTTACCTATCTGCATGGACCAAGTTAACAGGCAGATGAGAAAACAGCATAGCTTGACAATGACAGAATGTTTGAATCCAAAAGTAAACAAAGTGATCAAACCATTGGAAAAGTCAAGGTGACCAGAGGATGAAGAAGGGGCTTGGCACCTGCACCCTGAAGAACATGCAGCAGGGGAGAGGAACTTTGTCTGGATTTACATTTCAAAGAATAAATTTTAAAGATTTTCTGAACTATACGAGGGGAAAATGAGACATCTTTTTTAATCCATCACTTAGGGGACAAAAGAATCAGCATACTTGATTCTGTGAATGGTGACTCACCCTTCCTGAGGGTCTGAAGATGCGGATAGCTTGATGTGAGAGAGAAAGCGGCTTAGACAAAGATTGTAGCTTGCTGAAGTTAAGTTTTAGATGCTAGAAAGTGTGTTATTTGTGTTTTGTGTGTAACCATACTTGTCTCCTTTTCTCTTGCTTAGTATCACTTAAATCTATGTTCTTTATTAATAAATTTATTCTTAGTTTTACTATAAACTATCTCAGTGTTGTATATAAAAGTAAAGTATGGGTTCTCAGCTAAACTAATGGGCTAGTGTGTGTATGTCTATTTGGAGGAAGCAGACTTGGTAATTTTTGTGTGTATTCAGTGAGAGGGACTGGACTCTGCAGAGAGATGTCTTTGGGGGTACTCAGTAACTGTGGATAACTGAATGTTACCTGCAAGGCACTGTCAAGACTGGCAGTTTGCTGGTGAGGCAGACAGACTGGTGTGGCAAGGAGCTGACATACAGACTTTAAATTCCAGCAAAGCTCTCTTGCTGAGGCAGAGGGGTAATATAGTGGCTTAAAGTTCTGGGCATGCCCAGGAAGTGTCACACTGACATATATGGCCAGTTGGGATAGATGGGGTCTAACTCCCTTAGAAGCAGAAAGGTTTGGAAGGTAATTTATTGTATGTAGCCATCTCAGGGTGCAATGCGAAACCATCAGGATGTGCAGAATAACTTCTGCTGTTGTGGAGCTCAAGTGGCCTGCTGAGATCCTGAAAGTTATGTGCTATGGAAACTACTGGCCTTCAGGATTTAGCCATTAAGTTCTAATACACCTCTACCCCGATAGAACATGAATTTGAATATAACGCAGTAAAGCAGCACTCCAGGGGGTGGGGCAGCGCACTCCGGCAGATCAATGCAAGTTTGATATAACGTGGTTTCACCTAAAATGTGGTAAGATTTTTTGGCTCCCGATGACAGCATTATATCGGGGTAGAGGTGTATTTCGGCAAAGTTGGAGTCAACATGTGCAGAAATCAAACCTGAGCAAAGAACATTTTTCTTCCATCTTAAAAAGATTTTGTTTTAAAAGGATAAATTAATATTATACATAAAAATTGCCTATACTATCAGCTTTAATTCTGGGAAAATCTTTCAATTTCCTGAAACACATGTTTGCCAGTAATTGTTCCCTAGGTCTTGAGACACATGGTACATAACATGGTGTTCTATTTCCCAGAAGAGCTGGAGAAATATATTATCATGAGTTTGCCATGACATGTATTGCTTGAGCTGTGGGTGTAGACAGTCTCAAAATTTGTTGATTAAAAAAAGTTATTGCTCCTCTGTGTTTGCAATAACTTACATGATCACCATTTGTTTTCTATTTTTAGCTATGGATGTTTTATTTTTTACAGCTGGAGGGGCTTTACTGGCTACAATTATCTCAGCCACTTAAATTTGCACAGCTCCTCAAACTTGAGAGTGGTTTATTGCCTGCATAGACTGAGGGGTCAAATTCTATTCCGAGTTATAACAATATAAATCTGAAGGCAATCAATTGAAGCCAAGGGAGTTATTCCATATTTAGAATGGTGCAACCGAGTGAAATATGGTCATGGAGCTCATACGACAGGGCCCAGTTCTGCAGCCTACAGGTAACCACCAAGAGACTGGAGAGGAGAATGGATGCAACAAAGCTATAGGAGGTACTGTTTCTTAAAGAAGAGGACCCAAGTTGAAACTAAAGAAAAGACTTGTCATTTAAAGAAGTTAAGGAAAGAGTCTGTGCCAGACAATAGAAGATCCAACTGAAACAATACAAAATAATAATACATAATTCTTAGATAAACATTTAGAAGAAACAAATATGACAGGGGGCAAATATTAGTTAGGCAGAGGCTCCTATATCCAACCTATGTTTTCAATGTTTTTTGATTCACAGAGGCAAAAAATTCTCTCTCTGCAAGAAAGCTGACAGGTATTAATAAGAGCAGTGTACCTCATGAGCAGCATTGAAAATATACTATTATAAATATCCTCTTTGAATTCACTTTATATTGAACATGATGACTAACATGTCTAGCAGAAAACGAATCTGAAAGCAGCCAGTAACAGCTTTTGCTCTGCTTCTGAAGTGTGAATGTAAACCTAGGCTAACAAAGCCTCAAAATAAAATCATTATTCATGCTAAATGATTACATCTGTCATTTATTTACATTTTTGAAAACCTACGTCGTAATTAAGATGCTGATAACATAATTACTAGCAAAAAAGCAAGCTTCTCAGTTAATGTTAGCATATTATAGATCTCTAGGGTGCTTTTACAGAAAACAAAGATGCTTTTGCTTAAGAGCTAGCCATGAAAGAAACATTTCCCAGGCAATTATGAAATTCCTAACTCTTTAAAAATCTGATTGGTACCACAAAATCTATTCAATACAGAAAGGAATGAAATTTGAAATCAAAGGCAGATAATCTATATTGAAAAAGTGTAGCTTTCAATCAAGCTCCCAGTAGATTTGGAGGGTGGGGGGTGATTATAGTTTGCCTAAAGCAGGGTAAACATCTCTACATCTGAATAGAACAGAACAAATAAACCAAAATAAAAAAAACAGAACCTGACTGGTAACGTCAGGTCTCATGACCAATCTCAATGATTAATTATGCCAGTGCTAAAATACTAGGGATGAGACCCCATTAAGGCCCCAATGATCTCCACAGAGACTGAATGTGGGGCTCTATATGAGCTAATGACATACTTTATAAAGACCCCCATTCAAAAAAGCAGAAGAGGTACAGCTAGTTGAAATTTCTCAATAAAAAAAAATTTCCCAACAAAATTTAGAGTTTTGTTGAACTCAAAAATTTTTGCAGGAAAATATTGATTTCAACTACAATCTTCTCATTGGACAATGTAAACAATGTTTCAAATTGATGTTTCAATTCAAAGTTGACCCTGACACCAAAAATGTAAAGTCAACATTTCAAAATTCAATGTTTCATTTTAATTCAAAGTATTGACATTTTTTATCTCCACATTTCCATATAATTTTTGGAGCTTTTCATTCCATGGGAATTTTAACATTTCAACTTTTTGACTCTATTTAGGACATGTCAAATCATTGACATTTCCCTCAAGATGGAAATTCCATTTTCTAAATAGCTCAAATCAAAGCCAATGGAATTTAAACAAATACTACAGTGTGGTCTTGAATAAGGATGAATTTAAGCATATGCGTAATTCCCTTCCTAAATCAGGGCCATAATGTGCACCAGTACTCCCTTAGCCCTTTCCACACAGTCTTTCAGTAAAAGACTCCATCACACCCGCCTTTTTGCTGTGCCATTACACTGTGCCAGCATTTTTAGCTGTGCACTTTGAGCTTCATGAAAAACGCAGTGTGAGATGTACAGCACAAGCACAGAATGGTAACATATGTTGGGTTCATAACAACCATATCCAACCAAATTTTCCTCAGAACACTCAAAGGAAATGCTTCTCAGTTAGGACCATTTTTGTGCAATATTTAACATATTAGCTGCAGAGCCATTACAAACAGATTGCATGGAGATTTCCCCCCACATTTATTTATATATATACATATATATATATAAAAATAAAATATGGGGTTGCCATCTTTCTAATCGCAGAACACCGAACACCCTTGCCCTGCCCCCTGCCCCTTCCCTAAAGCCCTGCCCCTAGCTGCCCCCTCTCCAAGGGCCCCCCCCGCTCACTCTATCCCCCTTCCCTCTGTCGCTCACTCTCCCCCACCCATGCTCACTCACTCATTTTCACCAGGCTGGGGTTAGGATGTGAGAGGGGATGAGGGCTTTGGATGGGGGTGCAGGTTCTGGGGTGGAGCCAGGGATGAAGGGTTTGGGGTGCAAGAGGGGGCTCTGGGCTGGGGGCCAAGGGGTTCAGAGTGTGGGAGGGGGCTCCGGGCTGAGGCAGGGAGTTGGAGTGTGGGAGGGGATATGGGCTCTGGGGTAGGGCCAGAAAAGAGGGGTTCAGAGTGTGGGGGGGGGTTCCCTGCTGGGCTCTGGCTAGGGGTGCAGGCTCTGATATGGGGCTGGGGATGAGGAGTTTGGGGTGCAGGAGGGGGCTCCGGGCTAGAGCTGAAGGGTTTGGAGTGCGGGAGGGGGCTCAGGGTTGGGGCAAGGGTTAGGGCGCAGGAAGAGGTTTGGGGCATGGACTCCATGCGACGCTTACCTCAGGCGTCTCCCAGGAAGTGGCCAAAATTTCCGGCTCCTAGACAGAGGTTTGGCAGGCAGCTCTGCGCACTGCCCTCGTCCACAGGCACTGCCCTTGCAGCTCCCATTGGCCGTGGTTCCCAGCCAATAGGAGCTGCAGAGCCATTGCTTGGGGCAGGGCAGCACACAGAGCCCCCATGGCCACCTCTGCGCCTAAGAGCTGGACAAGCTGGCCGCTTCCAGGAGCCCTGCTGCGCCACTGACCGGACTTTTAGCAGCCTGTCCAGCGGTACTGACCAGAGTCACCAAGGTCCATTTTCAACCAGGCATTCCTGGCAACCCTAGCCCTCATACTTCAAAATATCAGATCTGTCTCATATCCAACTTTTCACAAATATTTATCTTTTGGCAGAGACCAAGCCTAGAAAATTTGAGCGTGACAGGGGAGAGAATGAATACCGAGTTTTAGAATGGAAAATTTACACAGTTTTATGCTGCTGGCCCATCCAAATTATAGCCACCCAAAACTCATTTTCATGGAGATCTTCAATTCATTCTTGAAATCACTTTCAAACAGATTTGCTCTGTCATATGCATGTGCTCATCCCACTGACTTCCATGGGTAGAACAGAACAGAAGAGAATTTGGCCCTAACCAGCAAACCTACATTCACATATGACATACTCGCACAGCTCTATTGAGACACAGCATACTGTTAAATGCTTGTGAATTACAGTCTTGTATTCCCTTTTATTTAGCCACATTGAATAACTATATTGTTAACCAAGCTATAAGTATGGAAAAGACAAAACTAAGCTAAATAAATATAGATTGAATTCTTGAAGCTTTCAGATCCTTCATTGGAAGTGCCATCAAAAAGGTTATTTCCTATAAAAAAATATACCAAGATAAAAAAGTACTTTAAAATAATTAAAACTGGCAAAAAGATTGTACACCTGACAATGGTCCTGATTCTTACATTTTTTAAAGTTTAAAGTGATAGAAAAAATCAGAAGAAAAACATCAATATCTAGAATGTCACAGAGTATAGAGAGCATAGTTCATCAACATATATAAATCAACAGCTGTTTACAAAGTATTTATCCAGACTCTAACAGATATTATGATGAAGGGACAAACCTATGAAAAATACATAAAAAGTTGGGGAGGAGAAGAGAGGACAGTATCAGTGGTATGTAGCAAAACTGTAATTTGCAGATGCAACTAAAGTACAAGTTAAAATGTGTTACTATATGCTGTACTAATGTGTGTATATTATATAAAAGATTATATTCTATATAATGTTATAATATATTGTCCTTCCCCACACAGAGGGAGATCAGTGAATACATGCATTGCTTACAACCCCTGAATTCTTCATTTGCTTCAAAACTGTGCCTTACTGTGCTTCTCCAATCAAGCAGTCTGTGTGGCTTTAGGGGACACAATGCTATCTCACATGTAAAAGCTGAATACTCCAAACCAGCAAATTAATTTTTGATTTAATTATTTTAACACTTCTGGGTTTTCCACTACCAACAACAGTGTTTGATATCCCCATATCCAAGGGGAATCCTAACCATCTGAGGCTTTTGAGAACACAAATTTAATAAGTATATATAAGATGCTACTGCAGCATATGCTCAACAGAAGAGTAAAATATTATTTCTGAATCGATCTAGTTTGCTGGTATGAGACATATGAGTAAAGCTGTAATGAAAAGAAAGCCCACTAGCCAGAAGATGCAAGAAAGTCTGATTAAAAGCTGGCAACAGGCACAAATCATCCATTTTAAGGCCCCATTTCAGCAAAACATTTAATTGTGGGCTTAGGTCCTATTGAATGGGACTTAATCACATGCTTAATTGAGTATTTTGCTGATTAAGGATGGACTGCAGATTCAGGGCCACAGTTTCCTAGGGTCCGATTTTCAAAAGTATTAAGGCACCTAAAGAGGCTGATGGGTGCCTCAGCTGGTTAGGTTCTTAACTCTCATTGATTTCAATGGAATTTCAATGCAAATTAGGTGCCTAACCTGCTTAGTTATTTTTGAAAATCCCACTAGGCACCTATCTGAAAGTTTAGGTACCTAAATACCTTTGAAAATCTGACCCCTAATTCCTTTTATATGCAGACTATTCTCACTGTTGTCTTCCATATATACTATTTCGGTGTAATAATAAATGCTCTCTAAAATGCAGATAGACATTCAGACCTTAATAGTGGGTCAAAGATGGTTTAATATGGCATTAAATATGTGGAGTCAAACTCATTGACTTTCAGTGGCTTTGCTGAATTCAGGGGGGTGCAGGCTCCAGCTGGGTGTGTGGGCTCTGGGGTGGGGTCGGGGACGAGGGGTTTGGAGTACAGGAGGGGGGTCCGGGCTGGGGCAGGGAGTTGTTGTGTTGGGGAGGTGTTCAGGGTGTGGGGTTCTGGTGGCACTTACAGCAGCTCTCAGGAAGCAGTCGCCTGTTCCCTTCAGCCCCTAGGTGCATGGGCGGCCAGGGAGGCGCCACATGCTGCCCTCGCGCCTGCAGGCGCTGCCCCTCACAAGTCCCATTGGTCGCAGTTCCCGGCCAATGGGAGCTGCAGAGCCAGCACTAGGGGTGGAGGCAGCGCGTGGAACTCCCTGGCCAACCATGTGCCTGGGGCCACAAGCACCTGGCAGCCACTTCCGGGAGCCACATGGAGTTAGGGAAGGCAGGAAGCCTACGTTAGCCCCAGGCCCCCCATGACGCCACTAACTGGACTTTTAAGGGTCTGGTCAGCAGTGCTGACTGGAGCTGCCAGGGCCCCTTTTCAACTGGGCCTTCCGCACGAAAACCGGACGCTTGGCAACTCTATTGAGGTCCCATATAAGTACCAAAGACACAGTAGGGCCTACATATAAAAGACTACTCAACCCAAAATGGATTTTCTCAGGCATTGAATGGTTCTGACACATGGGGGGGAAAAAAAAAAAAAGAAGAATCCTGCAGAATTTGAATTATTCATTATTTGTTATGGGCTGACATGCTCAGCAGTATACAAGCCACAAAAATAAAGACAGTCCCTTCCCCAAAGAGCTTACACACATGGAGGACACACATAGAAATCAAGAGGAAGAATTAGCATGATTTTGCGGGGGCTTCCAGGAAGAAAAGAGTCTTAAGGAAAGAGATGAGTCAGCAGGACAGGGAGAACTGGGATTGCAGGAGTATTCTGTACTTCAGGGAAGCATGGGGAAAGGTGGGAGATGGAACAAATAGGCTGTCAATTGTCTGAGCAGAGGGGCTGAAGAGGGACACTAAGCAATATGCTAATATGGTGGCTGAGCATGTGGAATAAGTCAGGACAGGAGTTGAGTTAGGAAGTATAGACTAGAAGCTGTGATCGAAAAGAGAAATTAAACCTGGGAATAGGAAAACATCCTGTATTTTTCTTTTGATAGGGCAGCATCTATGAAGAAAAATGAAAGTCAGCACTATTCTTCACTGAGTAAAGTACTTCGTAATTTCACAGAAATGGGGTATAATAGATGGTATCTATATTAACCACAAAAGCCTACAACATCTCTAGCATTTGGTTTCCTCCCAAAATCGGAGAGAAAATATCAAATCCTTCTAGTGCAATTTGGGGATAAACAAACAAATTAAATAACAAGGCTTGGGAATACACAGCTTAATTTAGCAAACACTTAAATTAACTGTCCTACTATGATAAAACAGGTCCTTTTGTGTTTTGTCAACATATTGGTAAATTCAGTTAAACAAAGAAAGCTTACTTATGGCAGATGCTTAAGCCAAAAAATAAGTCATTGTTAGATGAAAAGCTATATAAGAAGTGTGATGGAACAGAACAATTATGCTGTTAAGTGGAACTGCACTTCAACCAGAATTGTAATTTGTAATTTAGATTGCACTGAAATATTGCTGGACTTTAATTCTTTACTAGAACCAGAGGTGCACTATATCTGAACTCCCCAGGGGTCAAAATTCTTTCCTCAAAATATGTAGGTGGAACATTCATTTAAGTCAGGAGCATCTGAGAGCAGAATTTGAGCAGATACAGGATCATGTTTGAATATGAGATGAGAGAATAATAAAAATAAATGTATAAAGAAATATTTATGTATATAGATTAATTTGTGGAAGCCACACAAAAACATGACACTTCCAAAACACACAAAAAATACCTATTCAATACTAGGTATGCATGCACATTCATTAACTGCTCTTTTTTACAGTGTCCAATAATATTCTAGCTCTTCCAGATGCCTCAGCAACCAGAGATCTCTTATCCACATATTTAGTGGTATTACTTTAATTACTGCAAGGGGAAATGGTTTTATTTGCAGTTTGCGCAGAATTAGAATATAAATTCCACAGCTGATTCTGGAAAACTGTCAAAGATTGATATAAAGAGCCACTCAAAGGTAATAGTAAATTAATCTGTGATTTATTCTTAACATAGTGAAATGATCAAAGACAGATACATGTTCTGAAATGTGCAGGGAGCCATAATATGTACTAGACCCTACTAATATACGGAATTATCAAAGACCTCCCAAATGACTTAAGTTAATTCAAAATCCCTTGTTCACAATTAGACTGTTATCTTAAAATCTGCCATTTGTTCCCTACTATCACATCTATACAGAGAAACTAGCATGCAATGCATTAGGAAAGGCTATGATTACCAAAACCTTAAATCTTTCGCTTCTTCTTCATCATCCTCTTTTTTAAAATAAGAATGAATCTGTTTAAAGAGATATATTTTCTTTCATGTGAGCTTGATGCTGTCTCATCTAATTCCTGATGTTTCTTCCATTGTACGGTGAGATGTCCTTTGAGGAAGAAAAACAGCTTGTGTTTTGATAACAAAGACGAAAAGAAATAGTTGCTTCTCTGTTTTCAAAGAGACAAGCTGTTTTTATTTCCTCTGAAGAAGCTCATTACAATATGATGGGCAAAATGTCAGGAATAATTAAGTGCAAAAGGTGGTATAGAGAGAGGACACTGGAAACAATGCCTCTTTTGAGAAGACATTTCACCCACCCCAAAATAAGTCATCTAACATGACTTTATTATAAAATTTTTAAAAAAGAAAAAAGTAAAGCATCTAAAATGCTCCAAGAGCAGTATGGATCAATATTGGAGATTGTGTGAAATGTACTGTTAACATTTTTTTTCTTTAGTGAAAAGAAAGTTAAAAGAATTTGATGTAAGAACAGAGACCGCTGCAAGACAGTCATCACATACACACAAAACCAAGCTGTTTGCACTTCACAGAAGGAGCAAAACTGTCTGTAAAATTCAAAAGCCTTTGGACTTTCCTCAATTCTATATTGAGAAGGTCATGCCTTCCACCACCCCAGGGTCAGTGCTGTAAACATCAGCCAATCAAGATAAGAAGGTTGAGGCAGATGATATTAATTACCTGTTCTTTCAAGTCATCCCTGTCTCACATCTGGTTTCCTCTTTGTAACATTCATCTAGGCCAATAAAACTGGGGGGCGGGGGGGCAACTACTTCAGCAGCCATAGATTTTACTGGGTTACTGATGGCGCACAGAGGCTTAATGTACCACACAAGCACACATGGAGAGTACAGTACATCATTTCTGAGTGCAAAATAGTCAGTGTATAATCCTGTAAACTGAAGTTTATATGAAACATTTAAAAGTAAATCTTAAAATTAACACTGTTTTGGTTGGAATCCATTATATATCTTTTACTGCTTTTCACTGAAATTAGAGGGGGAAATAAGACATATCACAGGTAGGTTCTAGACATGTTCCCTAAACTATGATCTTAAGAGTTTCCACATGTGCAGTTTTAAATAACTCAAGCAGCAGAGTTTCTATGGTTCTATAGTCTTAACAGACCTCACTGTCGGGACTTTTTTTCCCTAATGTTCTGGCTACATTTTCCTTTGCTCAATTTTCATCCCATCACACAAGCTGCCCTTTAGACCATCCACATAGTAATTCTTCTCCTTTCTTGGTTTATCCAAACTGTACATATTTAAGTCTGTCTCTGTCAAATGGCCCCTTGAGTGATTTTTATTGTTTGACTTTGAATTTAAGGAAAATTTATAACACATTTTTCTGGTATTGAACAAGAGTAAGTTAAGCTCAAAGTATTTAGGGACTTGGTTCAGATAACCAACCAAAAGGGTTTTGAGTTAAAGCTTTCAGAAACATCTAAGGGATTTTAGACAAATTAAAATTTAGATTTTAATTGTAATTAAGATGTTTTTAAATCCTTTAGAATGCTTTGAAAATTTCAACCAGGATGTTTCCGTGACATATTTCTAAACTATTTGAACCTCCCAACTCTGCAAAACTGGGCAGTGAAATATCCAGTAGGGCTGAAAATAGAGCTGAGTGAACAATGATTTTTTTTGTTTGGTAGCTGAAGTGAAACTTCTTTAAAAAAAAAAGTTGGGATTTTTTGTGTTTGTTTCAAACCAAAAGTAATGTTTTCAATTTTTCCTCACCAAAACAAAAGGAAAAATTTTGTTTGGGTTTAATGAAACGTGTTGAATGTCTATTTGAAATAAAATGTCAAAACTGTTCATTTACGCATTTCCAAATTACGCATTTTTGACATTTCTGAATTTTTTGTTTTCAGTATTTTTCCAACCAAAACTATTTGCTGAATTCTACCCAAATTCACAAATAGTTTTAGTGCCCTGAAAAATTCAATTTTTGGCAAATTTACTATTCTCCAAAAAAAATTCATTCAGCTTGTAAACGAATATTTTTTCCGATAGCCATGCTCTGAAACATGGGGCAATAGAGTATTTCAAAGAAAAGGTCACTGGCATTTTTTAATATGGGCAAAACTATGAACTTGGGTCTCCTACAGGGGGGCCCGGACCACCAGGCTACACAATCATTCTCACACGCTTTCTTTCTCTGGCACAATGAAGCGGAACAGCATCAACAGGAGAGATTGAGAGATGCCCACTTTCGCCTATTCGATAGCCCACGGGTTCATGCCCTCACCTACCACCTGGGAGACCCAAGTTCAAATTCCTCCACTCCCACAGGTAGAGGGGGGGAAGTGAATCTACTTCTCCCACATCCCAGGTGAGAGAATACTCTACCCACTGAGCTAAAGGTTATAAAGGAGATGGTGATATCACTCCAGCTGTTTTGTAAACGGCAAAAATAAAACAAACTATTTGGCAAATTTGTGTCAAATTCATGAATAGTTTCAGGTCAACTGAAACTGCACATTTTTTGGTGTATAAACTATTTGTCTAAATAATTTCACCATGCTTTCTTTGTATTAAGTGTCCTTCCTGATGAATTGCTACGTCTTTCCTCTTATTTCACCCAGCTCCTATATTCTCTGCCATTAAACTGACTTTGCACTAAAGGAATCAGTCTTGACTGATCTTTTTCTCCAATATTTATAATTCTGTCCCTTAAGAACAGGTCATTGCTTGATATAATTGTGTGGGGGCATATTTAAAGAGTAAATAAGTTATGTCATTGTCTCTCAGCTGCTTAGACGGTATTAAGTAGAAAATCTAACACAGATGCACAAAAACATCAAGCACACGCAGTATTTTAGAAAGTTACAGTGGAATAGATTTCACAAATACTTCTGTGCCAAAGGCTTGCAAAGTACTATGGACAAAATTATTCTCACAGTTACACCTGCGCAACCCCATTGACTTAAGAATTATTTTAGCCCATATATTATTGCCAGTGACTTTTATTTACTTCCAAGTATCATCTCATTCACATTAGTGGTACAAACTGATGTAGAAAATGTAGTGAATGAGGTTGTAGAGAATGTAAATGTGCAGCAAGGCAGCCAATAGTAATGGAACATCAGCCCACCCATTAGCAGTACACAGGGTTTACAGGGGAATACTATTATCTACAGAGCAGGAAGGAATTAGCACTCACATTAAAAGAATATGTAAAATGGAACAAAAAATAATAGGCTAGGACAAAAGATTCCAATGTTTGGTTCACCAGCATGACACCTGTCTCATCCCACTCCTATGTCCCTGAGATTAAGAAAGGCTTTTAGAGCAGAGATGGGCTTGAAACAATGTTCAGACCCAAATTTTCCAAAATATCAGGGGTATTTGGATCAGGAGGTTTGGTGCAAGCCCATCTGTAATTTAAGAGGAAGGACAATCTAGAGATTAGAGCACAGGATTGGGAATCCAGAAACTGACTGTCACAAACTGGTTGTGTGCCTTTAACAGGACACTAAACCACACTGTTTTTCTTTTCCCATCTGTCAAATGGGGATAATACTTATCTCCTTCCATCCCTTAGCAAGTTGGTGTGAGAATAAATCTGAAGTGTTTGCGAAGTGTTTTGAACTTGTAAAATGTTAAGTGCTTCTCACATGCCACAGTGCAGCTTCCTGGCCTAACCACTTTCCAAAAGAAAACACAGTTCTATGGTTATTTTTAAAAGGTAGTCTGTGATTTATACTGGTATGTCATGGTCCTGGGCTAGCTAGAGAATGTAGGAACAGCCAAGCCACAGCTAAAGAATATGCTTAGGAGTATGACTTAACTCTATAAACCACAACAAAACAAACTATTGGAGTGACTACAACTCACAGTTGTCCTGATGCTATTCACCTCTCTCAGGCCCCAAGTGATAATTAAGGTAATAGATCCCTTGGAAGTAGCACCATAAAAATACTAACTTGTTGGCAAGTCTTTGCTCATGCTCATTCCTGGATACAGACTCAACAATAGCAAAATCCAGGTTTGAAAATTCAACTATCCAGTATATGTGGCAATGTAATATTAGAGTAGTTAAATACTATTCTTGGACCACACGCTTATTACTGTTCTGATTTAATATTGTAATGCTATCCTACTTGTGTTTGATTGTATCCATACATGCAAAGATATCTGAGTAAGAGTCAAACTTTTCTCTTTTGCTGAAGGTTCATAAAAGTTATTTCTTATAATTCAATCACCTGATTGTCTATCTTGTTGTAGTAATGGAGCCAAAGAAATTTAATATGGTATTTAAATTAAGGTTCTCTCAAAATAGTTTATTTGTAGGTATTGTCTTCTTAAGCAATTCTAGGTCCTGAAGTTCTTATTCAGTTGTTACCCGAACACTTTACTCAGCTGGAGTCAATAGAAGTCTTGCCTGAATAACTACCGAATAAAGCTTATGACCAAATAAATCTGTTAGTCTTTAAGGTGCCACCGGACTCCTTGTTGTTTTTGCTGAATAAGAATTTTAGGTTGGAGGCCTTGCATTTCAGTACATGTTTGTTTGCAATAAAAAGATTAACCTTTCCTCTAACTTTCCCCCCTTTCTTGCTCCTTGCGCGTAACCACTAGCATGTAAGTAAAGCAATGAACAAAACACTTACTCCAAATGGTAAGCGCATGGTGCCTCTTTTTGGAAGTATTTAAGAGAGAATCCAATTTATTCAGTAAATGAGGTTAATAACTTTGCATTAAAATATTGGGTCCTAAAACATTAAATATATTCAGCATAAAAATAATGAAATCTAAAATAAACATTCATGCACTAACTGTGCTTCTAACATGATAATGAACATCAACAAAATCAATCCACATATTTATTTTCCTCTCACACAGTATGATGCAACTCCATTTTTAACAGGTAAGGTAGGTAGATCAAACTTAGTTTCATTTTTATTTAGTTTAGACCCTGTTTCTGAAGATCAGGATTTGAATTCAGTTGTCTTGTTGAATGTTATTCTGCTAAATTATTATGGTAAACTCAAAATCTAAAACCAGCAAGTCACTGATGTGTTTCAGCAAATTTTGACAAATTAATAAAAGTGGCAAAAGAATTCAGTTGATGCAGAGTCTCAGTTTAATCGAAGAATAAAAAGAGAGACACAAAAGTTAAGCAATGGATTAACATTTATGTTTCTCTCCAGGATATTGCTCACACAAGCTGGACTCCTCATGTTGATAATGAAAGATGCAGGTTCGCCCTTTATCTACAGCAAATCAACCAGGGAAAGCTGGCATTGCATCTGTAGTATGTCTTTTAATGGCTAGATAGCAAATGTCAAAACTATTTGATCTGGTTTTATAAGTCACCTTTCAAGACTTTGTAAGATATTTTACACTTTGAAAAGAGATTAAAAACTTTTATGTTGAATTGGAAAAATAGAAAGAGCACATTCATATTCTTTAGGAAAAGGGTGGCTGACTGCAATGCACCATGACCATATGAAGTCTTAAACTGGCAGTTTAAATGTTTTATGTGCTGTGTATTTCAGCACACATTTGACATAGGCTTGGACAATAAAATACTTTCATAACCAAAATCACTAACAATGTGTTACGTGTCCTGCTTAAGGGTTTTTGATCAACAACAAGGACTGTTTGATGACCTATGGAATGTTTAAAATTAATAGCCACTTGCTTGGACTGTCACAGAAATGAACAAGGAATAAAGATTCCCAAATTGTAGACACCCATATGCTACCTTAGAAAAAAAACTAGGAAATTTCCACGTGTTTAAGGATACGTCCTCACTACGGGGGGGGGGGGGAGAATGTCGATTTAAGATACGCAAATTCAGCTATGCAAATAGCGTAGCTGAATTCGACGTATCCGAGACGACTTACCCCGCTGTGAGGACGGCGGCAAATCGACCTCCGCGGCTCTCCCATCGACGGCGCTTACTCCTACCTCTGCTGGTGGAGTACAAGCGTCGATTTGGGGATCGATTGTCGCATCCCGACGAGACTCGATAATTCCATCCCCCAAGAGATTGATTTCTACCCGCCGATTCAGGCGGGTAGTGTAGATGTAGCTTAAGTGACAAAGTGACACTGTACAGGTTCCCTTTTGACTGGACTTTCCAGTTGAAAACTGAAAACTCTATTGCATGTTCCCTGGCATTAACAAGCTAAGCTGGAAGGACAATATGGTATCCATGGGCATAGTGGTACTGAACAAGACAGCTTATAGCATAACGTCAGTACTGGCTGTCAAACTGAGACTAAACAACCATACTACTGAACACGCAAAAGGGCACATTTCAGCTCCTGTGCGTCTCAAAAAACAACCCACACACACCTTATTTTTGCCATTTTGTTTAAAGTCACAGTAAAAGTAATAAGAGCCAAATAATTTACAGGGCCAAATGTTTTCAGCTACATCAGTGCAAACCCACTGGTTTTCAAAAGGGATTGCACCAATGTAAGAAAACAGACTTTGGCCTGGGAATATTACACATGGAGGAGTTAATTAGGAGTTAGAGTCTCAGCTGATGTAAAATTGTCAGAGCTCTATTAACATCAGTGAAGCTATGCTTATTTACACCAGCTGAGAATTTGGCCCTATAATTTGAAAAGGACTTCACCTAGATAAGGCCTTTAATCCCCCTACCCAATAAAGACTGTGACAAAATGCACCCCTGTATACCCACCACTGTAATAATCTTTTTACCAAATAGGCCTTGTAAGGTCACCTTAGTCCGGCTTGATGACACTCTATCCAAGTGTCATCAAAGTTGATGGGCAATTTCCTGGATTGTTCAGGAGAGGGCTGGACAGTGCAAAAAACATGTTTTGGGGGAAAATCCAGGATTGAGAGTGTGTTGGGGTCACCCTACAAGTGGTAACCAAGGCTGATGGAAGCCAGTGTGTGACTGATGTATGGCTGACCAGCTGCAACTATACATAGGGTATCACCTGCATGCTGGAAGGCTGTTTGTGGGTGGCCCAGGTGAGAACTACAACAGCTAAGTATTGTGAGGCATCCAAGTTTGCAGATCGGGGTAAGACAGCCCCTCACTGGTCTGAGTGCACCCCAGAATGTCATAAAGACAACATATGGGTCTTTATTTAGGGCCTGATATTTCTACTGGCTTCAGTGAGCTTTGGATCAAGCCTTTGATAAAAAAAAAAATTGTTGGCAAGTCTGGGTAAATAGTAGATTCAGAAAGGCTTGAATGCACAGATAACTACATTGCTGAGACATCTATGTGATGTAAATACTATGAATGAAAAACAGTATTCATTATACTTCCATACTTCTTCTATAAACATATCTCACATCACATACAGAAGCTAAGCAGCAACAAACCAGGAGGTAGAGGCTCAATGTATATTTAAATTTTGCTAAGGTGTACATGGAAAATGAGCAGGTAAGTCCCTGTCAGAATCCAACTGCACTTGAGAATTTTCAAACAGAGGGTGTTTAACAGCATAAAACCTATTCATCCTCTAAAGTAAGGCGGGTGTGGCCATCAATTTAAACGTATTTTCAAACACAGGAGTACAAGTTATGTTCCAAGTGAGCTAATGGATCTTCACATTTGAGGAATTACAATCTAATTCTTGGCTTTCCAAACTTTGGAGGGTTTAGATTGCCTTTGCAATGAGGTGGTACAGAGTTAAAAAGTCAAAATCCTAAACACAACCATAACAAAATACATTAAAAACAGAATGTAAACCATATGCAACATACAGTTATAACAGGAACACTCCATGTCTGATTCACTGGCACATACACAGTACTTTGTCCCATAATAAAGTACACATCTTTGAAGTGAACTCCAAATTCAGTTTACTATGCGTTTCAAAGCTCAAACAAATCTGTAAAGGCTGCCAAATCTGCCTGTATAAAACACCACAATCTCTTATGTATTAAGACAAATCAGAGAGAGGAAGAGCACTATCTTTGCCCTTCTAATAGGGTATACCTATAAAAGTGTTAAAAATTAACTCTATTTGGAGGAACAAGTATTTTATATGTATTAGGAAAATAAGGCCAAAAGGATGGATGATGCTATAGTTAAGGCGCTGCCTGAGACTTGAGAGATCTCGGGTCAATTCTTGGCTCTGCCACAGACTTCCTGGAAGACTTGGGCAAGTCACTTAATCTCTCCATGGCTCACTTCCTCATTTGGAAAAGTGGAATAATAATGCTCACTAATTTGCAGGGATGTTGAAATGCTAACCTCATTACCATTTGAGAGGCATTCAGATATGGCAGTGACAAGGGCCATACAAGCACCTAGACAGAAAGAAACTATATTTGTGAGAGCTAAATACGACTTGAGAGAAAACAGTGTTCATAGCTTGATTTGAACAACAGTTTGATCTCAGCATCATTTAAAAAAGGCTTTCATCTGTTACTAAATAGTCTTCTTTGTTACAAAGGCCATTGTTTGAATAAAGAAGGGAGGCGAGCTGTTGGAATTTGTTCCCATTGTACAGAAGAAAGCACAGATAGGAGGGACAGACATACTAATTATTATTAATAATGAATGCTTAGTACTGCTAAAGCTCTTTTCATCGATAGATCTAAAAATTACTTTACAAAAAAATGTTATTGTTACTACTGCCCTTATTTACAGATGGGGAAAGACGCAGAGTTTTGCTGCAGGTCACACTAGTTTGTTACTGTTAAGCCTGTTTATTAGGGTAGTATCTAAGGCCCAGCCAGGAATAGTGCCCCAGCAGTGCACAAACACAGAGTAGCAGACAGTCTCTGTCCCAAAGAACTTACAATTGAAAGCAAAACATGTGCTAGGCAGGGCCGGCTCCAGGGTTTTTGCCGCCCCTAGCAGCCCCCCCCCCCCACACACACACACACAAAAAAAGCCGCGATCGCGATCTGCGGCACTTCAGCAGCAATTCAGCAGGAGGTCCTTCACTCCTACTGGGAGTGAGGGACCCTCCGCCGAATAGCTAGACATGCCGCCCCCCCTCCAGAGTGGCCACCCCAAGCACCTGCTTGCTAAGCTGGTGCCTGGAGCCAGCCCTGGTGCTAGGTGCCTACATTTCCTATAAAGAGATATTTGTTTCTTTACATGTGATTCTTGGTCCCTAAATGAACTCTCTGGATACATCTGCACTGCAATAAAAAACCCACGGCTGACCCGTGCCAGCCAGCTCGGGCTTGCAGGGCTTGGGCTGTGGGGCGGTTTCATTTCTGTGTAGACTTCCAGGCTTCTGCTGCAGCTCAAGCTCTAGTACTCTCCTACCTCGAAGAGTCCTAGAACCCAGGCTCCAGCCCGAGCCCAGAAGTCTACAGTGCAATGAATCGGCCCTGCAAGCTCGAGTCGGCAGGCACGGGCCAATCTTGAGCTTTTAACTGCAGTGCAGACATACCCTTAGAAGAATCCTTTGAAAAATGTAGCACTTGGAATCAGTGGAGGTCAAACTAATCTGCCAGGAAGAGTCTCGTAGCGCGTAGTCATTGGAAGAAGTACTGATTAGATAGTTTACATGTGACAATATCTCTCAAGAGTCCACAGCAAAAGAGACAAAAGCCAAAAGGGAAAGCCTAGAAGATAAAGCCCACCGCCCTTAAAATTACTACTATTATTTACAATGCAGCCGTGTCTAGAGGATCCTGCCCCAGATCAGGGTCCCATTGTTCTAGGTACTGCACAAATACATTGTGAGAGACAATCCTGGGCTCAAAGTGTTTATTATCTAATTAGACAAGCGAAACGGGTGACGGGGGGAACAGACAGGCACAGAGAAGTGAAGTGACTTGCCCAAAGTCACACAGCAGCAGAGTCAGGAAAAGAACCCAGCTTTGAGTCTTGATCAAATGTCCTATCCATGGGACAACACAGCCTCCAGTATTTTCAGATACCGGTGATGGCTTCCTTAAACAGTCATTGGAATTGATGAGATACAACAAAATAACCCGCAATGTGAAACTCTTCTTTTACACAGATGACGTAATTGACTCATAAGCCATTTTATGCCTTTCAAGAAACCAATCCCAAGTCTCTTGCAGGTTAGCCAATTATTACAGTTTGCACCCAGACTGACTGATCAAATTTTAGTCAATTTGAATTTAGAAGAGTGAGGTATTAAGCCCTGAAACTCAAAGCTCATAATGTACTGTCATTAGAACACCCTTGTCAAATGCAATATACTGCATGCTTATTCTGCCATATCTTAGGTTCTGATTCATCAGAGCACTTGAACTCATTTTAACCATGTGAGTAATCCCATCCCTATTCACCAAAAGACTTACATCTAACTATAAGCACTGGCTTAAGGCTCAGCCACTTCAATGGCACTACTCGTATGCTTAAAGTTAAGCATATGCTTCAGTGCTTTGCTGAACTGGGCCTTAATTAATGTGACCACGTGGAACAGGATACAAGAGAGATTGTGCTGGAAGGATTAATTCACTCAGGACTCCTGGGTTGTACTCCCAGGACTGTCACTGGCTTGCTCTGTGATCTTAGATATATACATTTACCTCTGTTACCACATATTAAACCTCTAAACTGGATAATAATAATAATCCTGGCAATCCTGGTGTGAGGCTGAACTGCTAATGTTGGTAAATTCCATAATTGTATAAAGAGGCGTTTTAGTGGTAGTTGTAAATAGCAAAATAAACCATGTCTGAACTCCAGTTTGGTGTAGGGGTTGGGAGGAATAGTTTACATTTGTACTGCCTGCATTTATTTCAGATATAGTTCAGCAGTTCTCTATGTTTGAGGCTAAATTCTCAAAGCAGTGAGTGGGAGGTATATGCATAAATCCTGTTATTTGTTAACAGGCTTTTTGCACAGACCTCCCATGCACTTCTTTGGAAATTTAGTCCATAATCTCAGTGTGTGCCTGTGTCTGCTTGTAGGTGTAGACATGTCTGTCATAAAGCATTACTAGCCTACTCTTCCATTATGCCAAGTAGTTTTTCTTTTTTAACTGACAGTATTATGTTCAGTCTGTATGGCAGTTCTGCTTGTCAAGATATGAGTGCTTCTACATTTCATGCTCTGATTTCTAAGGTGTATACATATAGGAGGACAGAATCATTTAGATACACACCGGTCTTATTAAAAAGCTATCTTTTGCAATTCTTTGACAGCTAATATGAAGTTACTGTATATTGACTCTGATTACTTCTCCCCTCCCCAAAAAATCATCAATTTAATACCATTTTTCCATTGGTCTCAAAATACTCAACCCCTAAGTATGGTGTTAAAAGGAGAAACGGCAAATTAAATATGAGAGAAGATTCTTCCTCTTTGTACATTAGACACACACACACACACAAAGATGAGACAAAAATAGATGGAAAATTTAGGGAAATAAAAATAGCTAGTTTAGCAAAGCCAAATTACTGGATTAACTCAACTGCTGTGATGTTATAAGAAAATGATCTGTTTTCTCTGAATTGCAACAAGAAGTTGTGGCAGGAATCGTTTCTCCTATAATAATGCTTTGGAGGAGCTTAGTAGCTAATGTAATTTCATTTCACATTTTTATGTTGAGGATCCAGCACAACTGAGGTACCAGTTGTTGGGTCTCTTTTTCTGTTCTTTTTTCTTTTTGCAAGTATATTTTTATTCATTGCAGCTACATCCAAGCAGCCTCCAGTGACTTAAACAGCAAACTGCATCTACAAAGATGTAAGCGTTCCAAAATGGGGCTAGATAAATTAATGCTATACCATTCAATATTGCTCTTACATCTTCCTTTAATCAAATAATTCTGTAAATTGAAAATTCACAACATACTAAGGCTATTAGGTCCTTTGTAAGTAGTAGTTCTTAAATGTAATGGGTAGTATTGCCAACCTCACGTGTTCAGAAATCACAACCCTGGCCTCCAAATAGTCATGAAATTGGCTTAAAAATCATGAGAATTTTTAAAATAACATGTTGGGTTCTTTTTATTTGCCATAAATCCTTAAGAGCCCAAAGGGTCATACTTTCAAACTCTTCTCTGCAACCATGAGGGTTTACTTGATTCCAGGAGCTGAGATTTTAAGAAAAAGACCACATATTGTGATAGTCATGAGAGTTGGCAGCCCTAAATGAAGAAGGATACATAATGTTCGGATCTTCTCTCCAGCCTCCATTCCACTGTCCTTATATTTTAACGTATTAGGACTTGATCCAAAGCACAGCGTAGCCAATGGGTTTTGGTTAAGCCCATTAGAAAGGGAACCAGGGACGAAACAAATTATGTATATGTAACCAAAAGCATAATATGATCATGTTGTATCACTTGGAAGAGACCTCAGGAGGTCATCTAGTCATCTAAGCTCAAAGCAGGACGAACCCCAACTAAATCATCCCAACCAGGGCTTTGTCAAGCCGGGCCTCAAAAACCTAGAAGCATGGAGATTCCACCACCTCCCTAGGAAACCCATTCCAGTGCTTCACCACCATCCTAATATTCAACCTAGACCCCCACTGCAACTATTGCTCCTTGTTCTGTCATCTGCCACCACTGAGAACAGCCTAACTCCATCCTCTTTGGAACCCCCCTTGAGGTAGTTAAAGGCAGCTATCAAATCCCCCTCACTCTTCTTTTCTGCAGACTAAATAAGCTCAGTTCCCTCAGCCTCTCATCATAAGTCATATGCCCCAGCCTCCTAATCATTTTCATTGCCCTCTGCTGGACTGTCTCCAACTTGTCCACATCCCTTCTGTAGTGGGGGACCCAAAACTGGATGCAATACTACAGATGTGGCCTCACCAGTGCCAAGTAGAGGGGAATAATCATTTCCCTCAATCTGGTGGCAATGCTCCTACTCATGAAGTCCAATATGTCATTAGCCTTCTTGACAACAAGGGCACACTGTTGACTCATATCCAACTTTTTGTCCACTGTAATCCCCAGCTCCTTTTTTGCAGAACTGCTGCTTAGCCAGTTGGTCCCCATGTAGCAGTGCATGGGATTCTTTCGTCCTAAGTGCAGGAGTCTGCACTTGTCCTTGTTGAACCTCATCAGATTTCTTTTGGCCCAATCCTCCAATTTGTCTAGGTCACTGTGGACCCTATCCCTACCCTCCAGCGTATCTACCTCTCCTGCCAGCTTTGTGTCATCCGCGAACTTGCTGAGAGTGCAATCCATCCCATCATCCAGATCATTAATGAAGATGCTGAACAAAACCAGCCCCAGGACTGACCCCTGAGGCACTCTGCTTGATACTGGCTGCCAATTAGATATCGAGCCATTGATCACTATCATTGAACCCGACGATCTAGTCAGCTTTCTATCCACCTTATAGTCCATTCATCCAATCCATATTTTTTTAACTTGCTGGCAAGAATACTTAACAAAAGCTTTGCTAAAGTCATGGTATATCATGTCCACCACTTTCCCCATATCCACAGAGCCAGCAACTTCCCTCTTCCTCACTCTGCTCATTGGCATCCTCCACCCTGTTTTGACTTAGTGATTGATCCTTCTACTCTCAGTCACTCACTATATTCAGTGAAACTACTTACATGATCCAGGATTAAACATACAAAGGTTGTAGGCTCGGGCACTTTGACCATAAGCTACAAAGGACAAACACTTTTGTCACGGTCTAAAAAAAAGCAAGCGCCACTATGGCACTGTCTGAATGACAACATCTTACAGTATAACACAGTTTTGCATATCTCTAGAACCTTCTTCCTCGCAGTCTTCAAACAAACAAACATGAATACATTAAGCCTTACAACAACTGTGTTTATGGAAGGGAAGGGAATAGGTAGGCTAAACGGAGATTAAGAGCCTGATCCAAATGGCACTGAAATCAGCTGGAGTCTTTTCGTTGCCTTTAATGGGCTTTGGATCAGGCCTTAAGAGACTTGCTTTGGGTTACAGAGAAAGTCTATTTTAAAGCCAGGAATAGACTCATTTCTTCTGTCTCCCAGTCTTAACCCTCATGGTTAGACCATTTCAAGTCAACCACATCTCATCAGTTACATCATACCCTCAGATAAAAGCAGTATTAGAGTGTTATGCATTCACGTTATAAGTGGAGACATTTTCTAACTTGTTCATTTTGCTGCTTAATCCCTACAAGGGCACAAAACACTTCAAGTAATAAATATAGTGCCATATGGATGTGGAAAGATAAAAGACTCTATTAGGGAAATTGCCATGATCAGCGTTTCTGTAAAGAGAATATATTATCCATGGTGTTGTCAAAATAAAATAAGGGCAAATAAGGACAGAAAACCATCTGGTCAGATCTCATCAAAACAAAAGATCCTATAATGAGCTGCTAAGATCAATGGAGGAACAAGTTCACAGACCCGATAATCACAATAAATTATAAATAAAATGAAAAGAAAACTCTGTAATATCCTTTAAAGTATTATTACAATTCAACTGCTTCTAAAATGCAAACAAAAACAAAATAAATAACCAAGAAAAAATGTTATAAGTATGCCTCACAGGATACAAACAGTTACACAAATATTTATCATTATATCTTACACTCATGGATTTAGTGTTGAAGATTGCAAACTTGCCTCGTACAAAGAATTGAATCAGGGTCAGATTAATTAAACTCACTGTTGTGGTCAGCTGCTGTTTCATAAATATTTGTTTTAGGTTTGAGTTTTTTTGGTGTTTTTCTTTTTAATTCTACAAATAAAAAGCCCTGCTTACAACCCTACATGAAGTATCAAAATAGCTTTGTCTTAAGAATCTGCTGGAGTAAAACATTTGGGTTCTGAGCATTTCTAGCATTATCAGGTTAGAACAGAACAAACAGACTAAAATCTGACATCAGCACTCTTCCCAGCAGGATACACTACTTTTTTCATTAGAATCTTTGAGCCTGAGATCAGACACAGGAAAGATTAAAACAAATATGAATTTAATCAAGGGATTCTACTTTCCTGGTGTGGGAACAGGAACATGCTGACATAAAGAGAGGACCAAACACTAGGGTGTCTGAACCAAATCAAAGACTGCTTGCTTACCACTAACTGCTCAGATGATCCATATCATAACAACAAAAAGAAAAACAATTATTTATTCTTTTTGATGTTGCTGCTCAGAAGTAACTTCCTTTTTGAAGAGAGCAAGGTCAAAGCCAAGTTATTGTTTTTGCTTGAAACTTTGTCAGTGAGGGACTAAAAGTTATTAGGTATGACCTACTTTGGGACTGAGCATCTCTAACTTTCCCACTTCATTTCCTGCAGGTAGTAACTTAGAAAAAATGTTAATTGTAAGCGTGAACTGAAGCTACATCCTTATTATGGTAAATGAAATACAGGATATACAGCCATTTCCTCTGCAGAAGACAGGCTGAGATGGAGTATGGTCCAAGCACAGATCCTACAAAGTGCTGACCACTTCCTACAGTTGGAACTGAGGGTACTCAACATCTTGCAGGATTGGACATGAAAAATCAGGCCATTTTTCTAATGTGTTGCAGACTTAACTTGATGTGGAGATTGGGTGAAACCTCATTGAAACTGGAGGGCAAGAAAGAGCTACTCTTCATTCGGGATAAATGTAAGAAACATCTAAGCTTCTTTTTTGAGCAAAATAGCTAAAACAATAGGAGACCACACTGCAAGGCTAGTTTGAATGTCAGCTCTGTGGATTGCGGGAGGTTCACTGAGGACTGAATGAAAGGGCAGGGGACTAGGTATTGTTTGATGGACACGTCTATGACCAGAAGCACTCAGAAGCAGCAAGAGAAGAACTAGAGACAGTGGGAGAAACACTTGTGGTCTGGCCCTGAAAGAAAGCAGAGAGCAAGCTTTTTAAGCAGACAGCTGGCTGCCTCCTGTTTGATTCCTATTGTGGTCAGGGAAACAGGGCTTTGTGTACATTATTTGTAAACAAACAGGATGCATCAGAGAAATACTTAACTCCTTCATCTTCTTTCACCTTCTAAAGGAAACAACCTGAAAGAGCCCCAAAATTGGCTAACCATTTGAGTCAAAAGGGGTAACATTGTACTGAAGGCTTCTGAAATACATGGAGACAGCCAGTGCCTCCATGGAAGCCAATGATAGACTGACTCTGCTCCAAGTCCAGATCCTGGAAAATGCTGAGCTCCTCCTACTGTTGGAAATTAAGTGCTCAGCACCTTGCAGGCCTGGGGAGAGAGAGAAAAATCAGGCCACTTTTCTAATGTGTTGTAGACTTAATAAATTTACATCAAAGTAACTCTTTCACCACTAGTGAACGTAACTAATTAAACAAACTAGTCTGATGGAAAAACTTCAAAAAAAAATCTGAAAAAAATATTTGGTGACTTAATATTTGGTGTTCTACATGAACAGTGTGCTCTGCCTTGTACTAGACCAGGGGTCGGCAACGTTTGACACGTGGCTCGCCAGGGTAAGCACCCTGGCGGGCCGGGCCAGTTTATTTACCTGCTGACGCGGCAGGTTCGGCCGATCGCGGCCCCCACTCGCCGCGGTTCACCGTCCCGGGCCAATGGGGGCGGCGAGAAGCGGCGCGGGCGAGGGATGTGCTGGCCGCCATCCCAGGCCAATGGGGGCGGTGGGAAGCCGCGGCCAGTACATCCCTCGCCCGCGCCGCTTCTCGCCGCCCCCATTGGCCCGGGACGGTGAACCGCGGCGAGTGGGGGCCGCGATCGGCCGAACCTGCCGCGTCAGCAGGTAAATAAACTGGCCCGGCCCGCCAGGGTGCTTA